>NC_051424.1:15061743-15071743 GCF_015228065.2 Penaeus monodon
TGTTCTAAGGCATTTTCCAGTTGGAGAACCACGTCTGGTGTTGCACTCACCACAACACAGAGCACCGACGATCCTTTACTTTGGTGACAGCATGGGGTAGGAGAAGTCCTTTTGGCATGGTCGGAATTACAAGGACATCACCATTTGTTGGTCCACCTCCATGAAAGACACCCTTCAGCTACTGTGAGCTGCAATACTTGGATGGTGACCAAGATGCACTGCTGCAACTACCTGGGAAACTTGGGTAGACTCTGGTGCATCATCACTGGCAACTTCTGTAGGTGATAGGGGTTTGAGGCACCAAATCTTGAGAGAGACTGCATCGGTGTAGACAACTGAGAACGTGTGTCCCTGCAGAGTAATGGTGGCATTCCCAGTTGAGGCTTCAAAGGAGAAAGTAAAGTCCAGCTGTTTGAGGAGAGGAGAGCCACCCCAATAAGAACGTACCTGGGAAGGAAATATCAATCACATTGGACTGATGAAGGATGGTGGAATTATCAGCCATGTGAAAATGAAGCATCACCTTAACAGACACATGAAGTGGTTGTCCTGTTACTCCTTGGAGAACCTTGTTGGAGGCTTTGTGCTAAAGCTTTTGGCATGACATGCTTATAGCTATGGCACTCAGCTTTAGCAATGTGGTTTTAGACCCGGTGTCAAGAAAGCACAGTGTTGTCTTGCCATTAATATTGAGTCCCACGAGAAGCCATCCTGACAACCTGAGGGAACCCAACATGGCTATCTGTGGTGTTACTATTTCCGTCTTGTGTACAGGTTATTGCCCCTTCTGATACTTTGCCAGCTGGAACGGGAGCTTCTTGCTGGCCAGTCGGAAAGGGACATCATGTAAAATATGCGTGGGACGTAATCCCAGTGCGATGCCACTAGTGTAAAAGTGCGGGTGTTGATGATCCCCGTGGCTGGCACCAGTGTAAAGATGCGTGCGTGGTGATCCCGGAGTGACGCCACTAGTGTAATGAGATGTGTGGCGTGTGGGTGACGCGAGACGAGACGTGTCCCCACAGGGTGGTACTCTGGTTCTCTGGTGGTTTGTTCTTGAAGGTGTTGAGTTAAAGTTGTCGCTGCTTCTATGGTTTATTAGCACGGCAGGGAAACCTGCCTGGGAGGCAGAGGCGTCCCGACCTACCCACTTGCTGGCTGCAAGTGGTCTGTCTTAACTGCTCAGAAATTTCTATGAACAAACATCGTATTGAAATATATCATAATGAAAAACATGAAAGAATTTGAATGAACAAAAATTCCGATACATATGGTCACATGGTGGTTTCGTAGTGAAGGAACAAGGGTACCTTATATACAGTTGTGTGTAAGAAGGGAGTTATGGTGTTTACAAGACTAAAATGGTTAGTGATAAGGAGACAAAATTGCTGAGTATTCACAAAACATAAAATCATTTCAAAGGTCAATAAAGATAGCGATAACATATATAGTGATTAAGAATAAGCATTTTCTGACGAACATTTTGAGTATAAACAACACATAATTGTACACAGAGACATAAGAATAACAGCATGGGATTCTTTATAAGTAATAAGGGTGGGATTAGCGTGTTCTAAGGTCCTTTATCAATTGTCACAGTTGTAGACCTGGTTGGGGTCGGCTGAGGACAGTAGAGTTAATATAAGAGAAGACACACATGGCTTTTCTGGTATGTGAGGCGTAAAGATCACGTATCCACTTCACTACACATTGTCTGTCATGTGCCAGAATTTTGGCAATGGTAACAGGTGATGCCTCTGGAAGTATAGGGTCTGTTTCGTGCAGAAGCAGCATTAGCACTATGAGATGTCATGGGTGGTTGTTCCATGAAAGCTACACCAGAGACCATGGGATGGAGCAGGCTGTGAGTTCTTTACTCTGTTCACCTGTGCAGCTATGGGGCAAGCATACAAGTCCCAGGCTCTTGGTGGGTGATCAGGATAACAGTGGTGGTCACTGTCATCATCCAAGGGGAACTCATTTGGGGACTGGTGTCATATAGCTCACTCATGCCTGATCCCATTCCTGGACTTCCATATCCTCTGAGCTGCTTCTGTAAGCTGCATGGGCGAGCAGTCATCTTTGAGAGCAAGAAGTCTCTCAGCCAGGATGGAATGCCTGAGAGGAAAACCCGACGAACAAGCCCTGAGGGATCACCTATGGCTTCTTGATGATCACGATACCCCTGGTAAATGTGCCCTTCCAACTGGAGATAAAAATCCATGGGTGCCTGCACTGAAGTCATCCTGTTTTCATAGAGCACCTTATAAAAATCAGCAGACTTGTAGTTCCCCTAAACTTGGTGCATAGAGAGGCCTTAAACATCTCCCAGTCTCAGATGTAGGCAAACAGGGGAGAGTTTATAATAAGCTCTGCTGGACCTCGACAGTTTGCTCGTGCAGCCTTGAATGTAAGCCTTGTCAGTAGGTGGTTTCACGAGGTTTTCAATGGAGTGAATCCAGGTCTCCATTTCCTGGTTCCTTTTCAGCGGCCGAGATGCTGAAGTGTCTCCTGTAAAATGAGGGACCGATCCCTGGCTACAACATAGGACACAGCTGAAGTATGATCTCGAGATGTGGAATGGCTATTCAGAGGCCCATGCTGCATTGTAGCTGCTAGTTGCTGTGTACCCTGCGGCAATCGAGAATTTGCAAAATCTGGGGAACTACGTGGCCGTGGGTCTGGAGGAAGCTGATCAGAAATCTGCCTCTGAATATAACTTCGGAGTTGTCAGAGAGGCGGAGCTGTGCTTCTAGTGGCTGCAAAACATGTTTTTCCCTGTTTTGATGCCTCTCTCATCCAAGTTCAAACTTCTTTCCAGCTAACTGCCATCGTAAGTTCTCAGTTTCTTCATCTTGCTGGGCACTAGTAGGAGACTCCTGGGGCTGAAGAACTTCGACCTCTCCTTCTGTCTGTCAAGGACGAGACAGCTTATTCCTGACGAGCAAGCCTGTCATTAAACTGCTACATCTGTGCCTTTATTTTGCCAAGCTCAGTAGACAAGGCCTCGATCTTGTCAAGGATTTGGGCCAGCAGTCACTTCTCCCTCCATGGCTCTCACAGCTTCCTGCATTCCCAGATTTGAGTCGCCCACGACTATGGGGAGCTAGTCAACAGAGGTAGATAAGCCTGCTACCAGAGAACAGTCACGGGAACTAGGCTAGAAGATCATAAATTCCTACGAATTCCCGTGTTCTTGCCTTTAGGCATTCTGCATATAATGCATCGCCAACACAATCAAGATGTTCAGTATTTTTTTTTTTTTTTTTTTTTTAAGTGCCCTGTCCTGCAAGGACGTTGGCGATCATGGATTTTCCATGATTTTCTTGGCAATTTAGAGTGGTGGTTTGCCGTTTCCTTCCGCCCGGTGTTTTTATCGAATCACCATCTCTATTTACCCAGTTCTGGGACCGTCATGACTTGGGCTGGCTTGCCCACCCAGTGGCTAGGTAGGCAATCGAGGTGAAGTTCCTAGCCCAAGGGAACAACACGCCGGCCGGTGACTCGAACCCTCGAACTGAAAATACTGAAAATGTTAATTACTAAACTGCTCAGTGCAACCTCTGTTCTGGTGACATCTCAGGCTGTATTAAATCCAGAGGGGGTGACACAAACAGTTTTAGATATATCTCCTTTATTGTTTAGGCAGTTCCATATTTATACACAGACGTATTGGTGACGTCACTGCCTTCATTTTCTTATTTTTCATAAATAAACATAATTAAAATATGAACGAAAATAAACGAGAATGATAAAAAAATAAAAAAAGAAAAAAAAAGAAGAAAAAAAGTACTGACGTCACTGACATCGCTAAAACGCAAAAAAGATGATGCCACTAATGTAAAACATGAATAAAAACATTTATTAGGTAAAATCATAAAACAAAAATACAAATACATATAATAAAAAGACAAATTTACAATATAAAAAGGACAAACCCCGTCATGCTCGTCTATAAATCGAAGAAAAAGTTTAAATAAGAATTCAAAAAAATAAATAATCTAAAAAAGAAGAATTAAAATGATTAATTGAATTAATTAAAATGATTATTAAAAGCACTAAATGAGATAGTACAAACTTTAAGAACTTAAACATAAATACATCAATCATTACTAAAATAATGAAATAAAATACATAAAACGTGATAAACGTGACTTAGAAAATAGGATAAAAAAGGGAAACTTGACTAAAAGTGAGCAGGGGTAAAACGGTAAAAAAATAGAGATCTGTACACACCATTTGGATTCTGCTGTGTCTCTCAGGGGCGAGGTTTGAAGAACCTCCATAGTAGTAACAGTGCCATAATGGTCACTTGTGACAGTCTCATCGAATTCCCTCCACCAGAGCCGCAGAAGCTAAGGTGAGGTCTAGGACCCCTCCTTTGACATGCATTGGCTCTTGGCTATTGAGAAGAGCGATCTCGGGGAAAAAGTCTTAAGCATGTTGGCTATGTGATGACCTGCCGCATCCGGTGCCCTGCAGGGAGCCAGGATGGGGTGGCGTGCATTGAAGTCTCCCCCTATGATCACTCGGTCTTGTGCTACATCCCCCCTAATGTGAGCTGCTTTGCAACAGTGGGGGGGCTTGAGGTCCCAATGATCTGGTGGGCCAGACCAGAGGGCTACCCTTACTGAGGGGTCACCAGTGAGGGATGAGACAAAATGGCTTCCTGGTGCACCAAGTCCTATGAGAGGGGATGGTGCACCCACCCCTGCTTCATTCCATCTTGGACCAGGGAGAACTCTCCCATGTGTGTTTGCCATGCGTGACATCCCGTATTACTAGGAGACAGGAATCCTAGAGGTTGAGCGATGCTGCATGCTGCGCCCTGCAGCTAGCAACACACTTCTTTGGTCCTCTATTCTGGTTAGATGGGTGGCTTGGTCAAGGTTCAGGCAAGTCAATTGGCTGGTCAAATAAGCTAGGGTCAAGCAGGCAATATTCAGTCAGTAGCACATAGGTCCCGCAACTGCCATCAGTACTGTAATAGTGGCTGTGTATATTTCCTCACTACCTCTGTGGTTGTTGGGAGATTTTGAGCCCTAACTATAGCTTCCCCTCTTTGGACTCCATCGTGGGTGAGGGGTGTGAGGAAATAAAAATTCTAATTTGTATGATTTCTACAAATTTACAAAGATCGAGTTCTCTCCCTGACAACCTACGCAATCCCCTGGCCATTCTCTCTGGAACATCACATGTTGTCACTCTGGAACCTTTCCAGATTCCAAATGGCAAAAATGGGAATTGTGATGGTCCCCAGGCTCCCAAACCAGGTAAGAAGAAAAGTCCTCCTCAATCCATTAAGGAAATCTTACCTGGTAAATATGGAAGTTTGCACAGCCAGGTAAGTCCTTTGCTTTGGTTCTAGCCCAGCCTCCGTCCTGCCAACCCTTGCCCTCCAGTGCTTCTTGCACCACACACACTGCCACTACCTTTAAACGTCAGTCCTCAATTGCTGAAACTGCCTCTGGTGAGTTGTTCCACCAGAAATGGAGTAGGAGTGACCAGGCAGAATGCCCCTGAAACAAAAGGGCAGGTATGCCCTTTTCCCAGGTAAAGGAATCCTGAGCCTGTTCAAAAGACTCCTCTCAGATTGGGGTCTTTGGAGCCGTCAGGCAGGGCTCCAGGGACCTTAACGGTGACAGCTCCAGCTGCCGCCACATCCACAGGGGCCTCCGCTACTAGACAGAATGCCCCTGAAGCAAAGGCTCAGGTCCGTCCTTTGCCCAGGCAAAGAATCCTGAGCCTGTCCAAAGGAAGCCTGTGGAAACTAGAACCACAGGTAAACAACCCTTCAAAAAATACTCCCAAGATCCTGGAAAGGGACAGCCTAAAGGTATGAGGCACAGGTGCTGCCAAACACCTTATGAAGAGGTAATCTGAAGAACTGGATACCCTAATCCAATGAAACTGTCAGGGAATTCATGCAAAATGGGAAGAACTGCAACATCTGATAGCTTCATGTAACCCAGTTTGTGTATGCCTACCAGGGGAAATCATCCCATTTCCCTGAGAGGATTCCAAGTTCAAGCCCATTATGGGACCTTTGATAATGGACCTCATGGAAGAGTAGCAGTAATGGTATATCAGGATATTCCCTTCTAGGCCATCCACCTGCAGACAACAGTGCAGGTGAAGGTGGTGAGAATAGGCTTGACACGACCTTACACTGTTGCATCCATCTACCTACCTCCACATTATCTCAACATAGATGATTTGGAAGATTTACTTGGGCAGTTGCCATGTCACCTCGATTAACTCTGGGACCCCCTCTGGAACAAGGTGTGTAAGATTGCTGGAAAGAGCACATCCATGTGCTTTGAAGATAGATGGCGTAATCCTCACAGACAAAAAAAAAATCCATAGCAAAGATCTCATCTGGAGCATCTTACACTGCCTGATTCTCCAATCTTTGGGCTGAACAGGATCAACACCCTGTGTCGTTCTTCAGTAGGACTGCAGCAGAACTTCCATACAACATGCTATTTTTGCGCAAGGAAATGGATTCTGCTTTGCAGCTCTGCCATGCCCCAGGAAGTGACAATAGTCCACACCAAATGATATCTCACTTACCGGAGAGCTCCCAGTAGTTCCTGTTGGACCTATTCAATAGGATCTATAGGGAAGGCACAGTGTTATCCATATGGAAAGAGGCTTTAATCATTCCTGTTCCTAAACCTGGCAAGGAGGCTTCTACACCACGAAATTACAGACCAATTTATCTCACCAGCTGCATCTGTCAGCTGATGAAGAAAATGGTAAATTTCAGGTTGACATGGCTGCTACAAAATAAAAACATACTGACCCCATATCAATATGGGTTTAGAAAATTGAGATTGACTAAAGATGCACTTGTGAGGATGGAAATTGATCTTGAAAAGGTTTACAATACTACAGTACTAGAGTTTGGATGGGAAACAGTTTCTCTAACCTGGAGGATCAGCTGGACGGGGTCCCACAGGGAGTGTCTTAAGTGTGGCTCTACTTGCCATAGCTATAAATGACATCGTAAAGGTTTTTCCCAAGTGCTGTCTCATGAAATCTGTATGTGGATGATTTTACACTGTACTGCTCAGGAGGAAGTTTAGAGGATGTGCAACGACACATGCAGACTGCAATAAATCAGGTACAGTGGGCAACATACCATGGGTTTTAAATTTTCTCCAAGCAAGACCATGGCTATACATTTCCACAAACAAGGAAAGTTCCATCTTTCCCTCTATCAAGGAGAAAACCCATGCTTCTGCTGCAAGGTGAATTTGTGAAGTGAAGTGATTAACAGCATCTTGAACACAATGAAAAATCATTAACAGATCCTTGTAAGACTGCAGATGATCTAAAAAGATTACAATCCACATATTCAAGTCACCATCTCTGCACTTGGGAGTATTTTTTGAAGGGTTGTTTACCTGTGGAACTATTTTTCACAGGCATCCTTTGGACAGGCTCAGGATTTTTTTGCCTGGGCAAAGGACGGACCTGAGCCTTTGTTTCAGGGGCATTTCCGTCTAGCAGTGGATGTCCTGGATGCCCCTGTGGGTTTTTTTTGACGGCTCCAAAGACCCCACTCTGAGAGGACTCTTTCGAATAGGTTCAAGATTCATTTGCTTCAGGGGCATTCTGCCTAGAAGCAAACGCCTCTGTGGATGCGGTGGCAGCTGGAGCTGTCACCATTGAGGTCTCTGGAGCCTTAACTGTTGGCTCCAAAGATCTACTTTCTGGTGGAACAACTCACCAGAGGCAGTTTCAGCAATTGATTACTGATGTTTAAAGGTAGTGGTAGAGTGTGTGGTAGGACAAGTATTGGAGGGCAAGGGTTGGCAGGATGGAGGATGGGCTAGAACTGAAGCAAAGGACTTACCTGACTGTGCAAACAGCACACGGGCACGTCGCTTTGCCTCTGGAAAACTAACTTTTTCCTTGCTCCTTATTCCCAAATACTTCTTTTTTCAAATTTGTACCTTTTACATTGCTTTGAAGAAGCTTCATGAGTTTTCGTAGTGGTAACAGCATATTGGGCCTGGACAGTTGTCATCTCCTTCATGACCTGTTGTACCACACTCTTGGTTGTCCATTTTCTTTAAAATGGCAAGAGTTGGCTCCATGCCCAAAACCCTGGTAGTGGAAGCACCGCATAGGGTTGGGCACATAGGGCTTGAGGTGGTACCATGCCAACTTAACTGATTCTGGAAGGAGCAGGAACAAAGTCTGGTCACTTTTTAGCAACCTCTTGTCTTTCCTGGGAGAGCAAGCCAGACTAAATGCATGATGCCCCTTGACACAGTTGGGACATTTGGCTTTTGTGTCCCTTTGGCCTTCCTTGTGTGCCTTAAGGCACACCTCGGTGTTGAGTACCTTGCTATAGACACCACATTTAGGCTCAGCATTGCAGCTAGCCTGGTGGTGACTGTATCTTTGGTACTTAAAGCACCGAAGTGGCTCTAGTACATATGTTCTTAGGCTGAAGGAGTCCCAGTTACCCAAATCAAGGGTAGTGATTGGGGCTCCTTTCAAGGTCACCAGGACTTGCCTGGTTGGGCTCTTCCCTTTCAACATTCGGGAAGTATCCACGACCTGTGGGTGTGATGTGATCATATCCACATCATATGATAGTGAAAAGCCAAGTAGCACCATCTTGACTCCTATCATCGGGATTCAGTGGCAAGATACACTTTCTTCCCACCATTAAGCTCCTTGGTTTCCTGCAGGAAATTCAGGGTAGCTTGGTCTTTGGGCATGATAATCATGCCCTGGTCTCTGGCAACGTGGATTGACAACTAGATTTTTCACTGCATCTCAATGCTCTTACCAGTTGGTAGGCATTGTCGAAGCTTTCAGGTTCAGAGGGAACCTTAAACTGTGGGAAACGCCCACAGAGTCTGTCTCTGGCCTGGGTCTTTTCGGACTACCCTTTCGGCTTAAATTCTGGGCTATGGTCGTGGGAGCAGCAGCTGTTTCAGCTGGTTCAACTTATGCTCTCATCTCGGTCAGGGAGGATATCTGAGGACTACTCATAGGTCAACCTGTGTGTTGCATATTCTCTTGCCAGTAGAAGCCATGTATAGCTTCAGAGTGACTGCCCTAGTCTGGGCCTTGCACAGTTCATCATCATTTGTATCTCTTTGTTGTGGGGTGATTGAAATGCTTGCCATAAAGTATGCAGTTATTTCATCCTCCCACACCACCACCCACCACCGAGTCTAAGAAGGGGAAGTTGTATGTTAGAACTAATGCCTAACAACCACAGGGATTGTGTGAGGATATATGCAACCAATGACCGTTGTACCGCCACTCACGGGACCAGTGTGAGTGCCAACAGCGACCATTGACTGTTTAAACCCCTAGCCTCCTAAAGGAGACCAGCTGATTAAATCAGACTGGGCCAAAAATTAGACCATCCGTCTTGCGGGAAAAATAAAGGACCAAAGAGGCGAATTGCTAGCCGCAGGGGTTACCATACACAGCATTGCTCAACCACCAGGACTTGTCTCCACAGGCACAGGGATGCCACACATGCAAACACGTGGGTAGGTGTGAACCGGGGAGAGACCAGAGGGGATGCCCTTCCACTTACAAGAAAAGATTCATTGTTTGGAACCCTTTCTTCCTCCCTCTGCAGTCAAACAGCCACCCAAAGGCTGTATCGCCTCAGAGAGGAAGCTCTAGTCCTGAAACCTGTAAGAAGGGTTCCAGAGGCGGGGCCCATGAGTAACTCTTAAGTAGAGTAGTTAATTTTTGGCGAGCATGCAGTATAAAATACAATGTGGGAGATGTGAGCTCAGTGGCTGAGTTATGCTGATTGGCCGAACGGCTGCATCCCGCTCTCCCACGTCGTGGCGAATCAGCGCTGACTCCACTGACAGCATCCCACCGCTGGTGAGAAGGTAATTATGCCAAGTGAGGCTGCGCAGGTGCTGAGTGAGGTGATCGTGGCAGATGACTCAGCGTGGAGGGAAATTATGCCAAGTGAGGCTGCGCTGGTGCCAAGTGAAGGAAGAAA
>NC_051424.1:15083770-15121270 GCF_015228065.2 Penaeus monodon
AGAGATTCCAAGGGATGGTCGGGAGGATGCGTAGTCGTCGGGAGAGAGCTAATTTAATTTGTAGTACTCACACAGATTGGAATTCTTCATTTTCTCACCCCACCACCCACCATGGAGTCCAACGAGGGGAAGCTATAGTTGGGGCTCAAAATCTCCCAACAGCCACAGGTAATGAGGAAATATACGCAGCCACTATTTACAGTACTGATGGCAGTCGCGGGGACCTATGCGCTACGACTAAATAGTACACTGCTTAACCCTAGCCATATTTGACCACCCGATTGGACTTGACTGGGCCTTGATCAAGCCACCGTCTAACCAGAATAAAGGACCAAAGAGGTGTGTTGCTAGCTGCAGGGCGCAGTCTGCAGCATCACTCAACCTCCAGGACTCCTGTCTCTGGTAATACGGGATGCCACGCACTGCAAAGACACGTGGGAGAGTTCTCCCTGGTCCAAGATGTAATGAACCAGGGGTGGGTGCACCGTCCCTCTCATAGGCCTTGGTGCACCAGGAAGCCAATTTGTCTCATCCCTCACTGGTGACCCTCCAGTATGGGTAGCCCTCTGGTCCGGTCACCAGATCATTGGGACCTCAAGCCCCCCTACCGCGGCAAGGCGGCTTCCGTTAGGGAGGTTGCTGATAAGAAGCACAGAATATGTATCTCCCTTGGTCACCTCGTTCAAGCACAATAGTCAACAAAGAACTTGAGACCTCTGCCCTTCTTCTTCACTAGCACAAACTGTGCTCATCCAGGGTGATGGTAACTTCTCAGAGACCCTGTACAAAGCATGTATTCACATTGCTCTCAAATGACTTGTGTTGATTGAGGCAATCTCCATTTTCAGATACAAAAAGACTTGGCATCTCCTGTATCAATTGATGCTTAATCCCAGGGACTAAACCTACTGCTTCCTCACCACCATCAAAGAGCCCCTTGAAAACAACAGAGCAGTTCAGTCAATTTATGGCATTGGGGGTCTTCAAGGTGGCCTAGATCCGGCATTGGGTGATCATTCTGACATGCATCATGCTCCAGGAGTTTGGCGGTTTTTGCAGGCGGCAATGGCAATGGATGGCAGCAGCTGTGTGTGTTCAGCCTCCAACTAATCATCATAACCGAAGTCCTCCACTCCATATTGTCAGTGAAAGCCATCCTCTTCCCACTCAAAGTCAATACTGTCACTGTCTTCAAGGGAATCAGACTCGACAGGACAGTAGTTGGGCCTCAGGCATTTTGGGCAGGTGTTGAGATGAGTCATTCTGTAGATGGCTTCTACCTTCTCAACTGTTCTAAGGCATTTTCCAGTGTGGAGAACCATCTGTCTGGGTGTTGCACTCACCACCAACACAGAGCACCGACGATCCTTTACTTTGGTGACAGCATGGGGTAGGAGAAGTCCTTTTGGCATGGTCGGAATACAAGGACATCACCATTTGTTGGTCCACTCCATGAAAGACACCCTTCAGCTACTGTGAGCTGCAATACTTGGATGGTGACCAAGATGCACTGCTGCAACTACCTGGGAAACTTGGGTAGACTCTGGTGCATCATCACTGGCAACTTCTGTAGGTGATAGGGGTTTGAGGCACCAAATCTTGAGAGAGACTGCATCGGTGTAGACAACTGAGAACGTGTGTCCCTGCAGAGTAATGGTGGCATTCCCAGTTGAGGCTTCAAAGGAGAAAGTAAAGTCCAGCTGTTTGAGGAGAGGAGAGCCACCCCAATAAGAACGTACCTGGGAAGGAAATATCAATCACATTGGACTGATGAGGATGGTGGAAATTATCAGCCATGTGAAAATGAAGCATCACCTTAACAGACACATGAAGTGGTTGTCCTGTTACCCCTTGGAGAACCTTGTTGGAGGCTTTGTGCTAAAGCTTTTGGCATGACATGCTTATCTATGCACTCAGTTTTAGAAATTGGGGGTTTAGACCCGGGTCAAGAAAGCACAGTTTGTCTGCCTTTAATATTGAGTCCCACGAAAGCCATCCTGACAACCTAGGAACCCAACATGGCTACTGGGGGGTTTTACTATTTCCGTCTTGTGTACAGTTATTCCCTTCTGATACTTTGCCAGCTGGAACGGGACTTCTTGGGCCAGGGGAAAGGGAAGTAAAAAATGCGGGGGACGTAACCCCAGTGCGATCCCAAGGAAAAAGTGCGGGGTTGATGATCCCCGTGGCTGGCCCCAGTGTAAAGATGCGGGGGTGATCCCGGGTGACCCCATAGTGTAAGAGATGTGTGGCTTGGGGGCGGAACAGACGTGCCCCCACAGGGGTGGTATCGGGTTTTTTGGGGTTTTTCGAAGGGTTGAGTTAAAGTTGTCGCTGCTTCTATGGTTTATTAGCACGGCGGGGAAACCTCCCTGGGAGGAGAGGCGTCCCGCCCTACCCACTTGCGGCTGCAAGTGGTCTTCTTAAAACTGCTCAGAAATTTCTATGAACAAACATTTTTAAAATATATCTAAGAAAAAACATGAAAAAAATTTGAATGAAAAAAAATTCCGATAATATGGTCCATGGGGTTTCGTGTGAAGGAAAAGGGTCCCTTATTACAGTTGTGTGTAAGAAGGGAGTTAGGGGTTTTTTAAAAGACAAAAATGGTTAGGATAAGGAGACAAAATTGCGAGTATTCACAAAAATAAAATCTTTTCAAAGGTCAATAAAGATAGCAAAAACATTAAGTGATTAAGAATAAGCATTTTTGACGAACTTTTTGAGTATAAACAAACAAATTGTACACAGAGACATAAAAATAACAGCATGGGATTCTTTATAAGCAAAAAGGGTGGGATTAGCGTGTTCTAAGGTATTTTATCAATTGTCACAGTTGAGACCTGGGGGGTGGGCTGAGGACAGTAGATTAAAATATAAGAGAAGACACAATGGCTTTCTGGTATTGAGGCGTAAAGATCACGTATCCACTTCACTACACTTTGTCTGCTGTGCCAGAATTTTGGCAAGGGGAACAGGTGACCCTCGGAAGTATGGGTCTGTTTCGTGCAGAAGCAGATTACCCCAAAGAGATGTCATGGGGGGTTTGCCCATGAAAGCTACCCCAGAGACCAGGGGATGGGAGCAGGTGTGAGTTCTTACTCGTTCCCCTTGCAGTATGGGGCAAGCATACAATCCCAGGCTTTTGGGGGGTGATAGGATAAAAGTGGGGGTCACTTCATCACCCAAAGGGGGAAAACCTTTTGGGGACTGGTTCATATGTCACTCATCCCGGGATCCTTTCCCGGGGACTTCCTATCCTCGACTGCTTCTTAAGCGCATGGGCGGCAGTCATTTTTGAGAGCCAAAAAGTCCTCAGCCAGGAGGGAATCCCTGAGAGGAAAACCCGACGAAAAGCCCGAGGGATCCCTAGGCTTTTTTGATGATCAGATACCCTGGAAAATGTGCCCTTCCAACTGGAGATAAAAATCCTGGGGCCTGCACGAAGTCATCCTTTTTTATAGAGCACCTTATAAAAATCGCGATTTGTATTTCCCCTAAACTTGGTGCATGGGAGGCTTAAAACATCTCCCAGTCTCAGATGTAGGAAAACAGGGAGATTTTTAAATAAGCTCTGCTGGACCTCGACATTTGCTCGTGCCCCTTTGATGTAAGCCTTGTCGGGGTGGTTTCACGGGTTTTAAATGGAGGAATCCAGGTCTCCATTTCCTGGTTCCTTTCGGGGCCCGAAAATTAAATTTTCCCCGTAAATGAGGGACGACCCCTGGTAAACATAGGACACAGCTGAAGTTGATCTCGAGATGGGGAAATGGCTATTCAGAGGCCCATGCTGCATTGAGCTGCTATTCTGTGTACCCTGCGGCAACGAAAATTTGAAAAATTTGGGGGAAAAATACGTGGCCGGGGTCTGGGGGAAGCTGATCAGAAATCTCCCTCGAATAAACTTCGGGTTGCAAGAGGCGGACTGTGCTTCTGTGGGCAAAACAGTTTTTCCCTTTTTTGAGCCTCTCTCATCCAAGTTCAAACTTCTTTCCAGCAAACTGCCATCGTAAGTTCCAGTTTCTTATTTGGGGACTAGTAGGAGACCCCGGGGGCTGAAGAATTGACCTCTCCTTCTGTCGTAAAGGAGGGGGCGCTTATTCCTGACGAGAAACCCTGTCATTAAACTGCTACACTTGCCTTTATTTTGCCCAAACTCGTAGACAAGGCCCCGATCTTGTCAAAGGGTTTGGGCCAGCAGCATTTCCCTCCCTGGCTCCCAGCTTCCTGCATTCCAATTTTAGTCGCCCCGACTATGGGGGGGTAGTCAAAGAGGAGAAACCTGCACCAAGAACATCCGGGAAATAGGCTAGAAAAATCATAAATTCCCACGAATTCCCCTGTTCTTGCCTTTAGGCATTTTGCTATAATGCATCGCCAAACAATCAAAATTTCAGATTTTTTTTTTTTTTTTTTTTTTAAATGCCCGTCCGAAAAGGGCTTTTGGGGATCATGGATTTTCCATGATTTTTGGCAATTTAGAGTGGGGTTTTCCGTTTCCCTTTCCCCCCGGTGTTTTTTTTCGAATCACCCCCCATTTACCCAGTTCTGGGGGCCGTCTGATTTGGGTGGCTTGCCCCCCCATGGCTAGGTAGGCAATCGAGGTGAAGTTCCTAGCCCAAGGGAAAAACACGCCGGCCCGGGGACTCGAACCCCCGAAATGAAAATACGAAAAGTTAATTACTAAATGCTCATGCAACCTCTGTTTTGGTGCATCTCAGGGTATTAAATCCCGGGGGGTGAACAAACAGTTTTGATAATTCCCTTTATTTTAGGGAGTTCCATATTTTTACACAGACGTTTGGTGCGTCCTGCCTTCATTTCTTTTTTTTCATAAATAAAAATAATTAAAAAATGAAAAGAAAATAAACGAGAATGATAAAAAAATAAAAAAAAAATTAAAGGCAAGACAAATAATTAAACCATTGAAAAATAAAGCTCTTCAAAAGTACTGACTCACTGACTCGCTAAAACGCAAAAAAAATGATGCCCCAATTAAAAAAATGAAAAAAAAATTTATTAGGTAAAATCATAAAAAAAAAAAAAAATACATAAATAAAAAGACAAATTTTCAATATAAAAAGGACAAACCCCGTCATGTCGTCATAAATCGAAGAAAAAAATTTAAAAAGAATTCAAAAAAAAAAAATAACTAAAAAAGAAGAATTAAAAAGATTAATTGAAATTTAAATTAAAATGATTATTAAAAGCACTAAATGAATAGTACAAACTTTAAAACTTAAAAATAAAAAACATCAATATTACTAAAATAATGAAATAAAAAACATAAAACGTGATAAACGTGATTAGAAAATAGGGAAAAAAAAGGGAAAATTTACTAAAAAGGGGCAGGGGTAAAAAGGTAAAAAAATAGAGATCTGTAACACCTTTGGATTCTGCTGTGCTCCAGGGGCCCAGGTTTGAAAAACCCCCTAGTAGTAAAAGTGCCATAATGGTATTGTGACGTCTCTCGAATTCCCCCCACCAGAGCCCCAGAAGCTAAGGTGAGTCTAGGACCCCTCCTTTGACATGCATTGGCTCTTTCTATTGAGAAAAGCGATTCGGGGAAAAGTCTTAAGAGTTGGCTATGGATGACCGCCGATCCGGGGCCGCGGGAGCCAGGATGGGGTGGCGTGCATTGAATCTCCCCTATGATCACTCGGTCTTTTGCTACACCCCCCTAATTGAGCTGCTTTGCAAAAGTGGGGGGGCTTGAGGTCCCAATGATTGGTGGGCCGACCCGGGGCTACCCTTACTGGAGGGGTCACCCGTGAGGGATGAACAAAATGGCTTCCTGGTGCACCAAGCCTATGAGAGGGGGTGGTGCACCCACCCTGTTCATTCCTCCCCCTTTGGGCCAGGGGAACCTCCCATGTTGTTTGCCGCGTGATCCCGTATTATAGGAGCAGGAATCCTAGAGGTGAGCGATGCTGATGCGCGCCCTGCGCTAGAACACACTTCTTTGGTCCCCTATTTGGGTTTGATGGGGGGCTTTGGTCAAGGTTCAGGCAAGTCAATTTTGGGTGGTCAAATAACTAGGGAAGCAGGGAATTTAGCATAGCAATAGGGCCCCCAAATGCCATCAGTTTGTAATAGTGGCTGTGATATTTCCCACTACCTCTGTGGTTTTTGGGAGATTTTGGCCCTAACTATAGCTTCCCCCCTTTGGACTCCATCGTGGGTGAGGGGGTGAGGAATAAAAATTTTTAATTTGGATGATTCTCAAATTTTTCAAAATCGATTCTCTCCCTGAACCTACGCAATCCCGGCCATTTTCTCGGAAAAATAATGTTGTCCTCGGAAAACCCTTTTCCCGATTCCAAATGGCAAAAATGGGAATTGTGAGGGGCCCCCGGCTCCCAAAAAAGGGAAGAAGAAAAGTCCTCCCAATCCATTAAGGGAAAACTTACCCGTAAATATGGAAGTTTGCACAGCCAGGTAAGTCCTTTGCTTTGGTTCTAGCCCAGCCTCCGTCCTGCCAACCCTTGCCCTCCAGTGCTTCTTGCACCACACACACTGCCACTACCTTTAAACGTCAGTCCTCAATTGCTGAAACTGCCTCTGGTGAGTTGTTCCACCAGAAATGGAGTAGGAGTGACCAGGCAGAATGCCCCTGAAACAAAAGGGCAGGTATGCCCTTTTCCCAGGTAAAGGAATCCTGAGCCTGTTCAAAAGACTCCTCTCAGATTGGGGTCTTTGGAGCCGTCAGGCAGGGCTCCAGGGACCTTAACGGTGACAGCTCCAGCTGCCGCCACATCCACAGGGGCCTCCGCTACTAGACAGAATGCCCCTGAAGCAAAGGCTCAGGTCCGTCCTTTGCCCAGGCAAAGAATCCTGAGCCTGTCCAAAGGAAGCCTGTGGAAACTAGAACCACAGGTAAACAACCCTTCAAAAAATACTCCCAAGATCCTGGAAAGGGACAGCCTTAAGGTATGAGGCAAACCTTGACCACAGGTGCTGCCAAACACCTTATGAAGAGGTAATCTGAAGAACTGGATACCCTAATCCAATGAAACTGTCAGGGAATTCATGCAAAATGGGAAGAACTGCAACATCTGATAGCTTCATGTAACCCAGTTTGTGTATGCCTACCAGGGGAAATCATCCCATTTCCCTGAGAGGATTCCAAGTTCAAGCCCATTATGGGACCTTTGATAATGGACCTCATGGAAGAGTAGCAGTAATGGTATATCAGGATATTCCCTTCTAGGCCATCCACCTGCAGACAACAGTGCAGGTGAAGGTGGTGAGAATAGGCTTGACACGACCTTACACTGTTGCATCCATCTACCTACCTCCACATTATCTCAACATAGATGATTTGGAAGATTTACTTGGATTAACTCTGGGACCCCCTCTGGAACAAGGTGTGTAAGATTGCTGGAAAGAGCACATCCATGTGCTTTGAAGATAGATGGCGTAATCCTCACAGACAAAAAAAAAAATCCATAGCAAAGATCTCATCTGGAGCATCTTACACTGCCTGATTCTCCAATCTTTGGGCTGAACAGGATCAACACCCTGTGTCGTTCTTCAGTAGGACTGCAGCAGAACTTCCATACAACATGCTATTTTTGCGCAAGGAAATGGATTCTGCTTTGCAGCTCTGCCATGCCCCAGGAAGTGACAATAGTCCACACCAAATGATATCTCACTTACCGGAGAGCTCCCAGTAGTTCCTGTGGACCTATTCAATAGGATCTATAGGGAAGGCACAGTGTTATCCATATGGAAAGAGGCTTTAATCATTCCTGTTCCTAAACCTGGCAAGGAGGCTTCTACACCACGAAATTACAGACCAATTTATCTCACCAGCTGCATCTGTCAGCTGATGAAGAAAATGGTAAATTTCAGGTTGACATGGCTGCTACAAAATAAAAACATACTGACCCCATATCAATATGGGTTTAGAAAATTGAGATTGACTAAAGATGCACTTGTGAGGATGGAAATTGATCTTGAAAAGGTTTACAATACTACAGTACTAGAGTTTGGATGGGAAACAGTTTCTCTAACCTGGAGGATCAGCTGGACGGGGTCCCACAAGGGAGTGTCTTAAGTGTGGCTCTACTTGCCATAGCTATAAATGACATCGTAAAGGTTGTTCCAAGTGCTGTCTCATGAAATCTGTATGTGGATGATTTTACACTGTACTGCTCAGGAGGAAGTTTAGAGGATGTGCAACGACACATGCAGACTGCAATAAATCAGGTACAGTGGGCAACATACCATGGGTTCAAATTTTCTCCAAGCAAGACCATGGCTATACATTTCCACAAACAAGGAAAGTTCCATCTTTCCCTCTATCAAGGAGAAAACCCATGCTTCTGCTGCAAGGTGAATTTGTGAAGTGAAGTGATTAACAGCATCTTGAACACAATGAAAATCATTAACAGATCCTTGTAAGACTGCAGATGATCTAAAAAGATTACAATCCACATATTCAAGTCACCATCTCTGCACTTGGGAGTATTTTTTGAAGGGTTGTTTACCTGTGGAACTATTTTTCACAGGCATCCTTTGGACAGGCTCAGGATTTTTTTGCCTGGGCAAAGGACGGACCTGAGCCTTTGCTTCAGGGGCATTCCGTCTAGCAGTGGATGTCCTGGATGCCCCTGTGGGTTTTTTTGACGGCTCCAAAGACCCCACTCTGAGAGGACTCTTTCGAATAGGTTCAAGATTCATTTGCTTCAGGGGCATTCTGCCTAGAAGCAAACGCCTCTGTGGATGCGGTGGCAGCTGGAGCTGTCACCATTGAGGTCTCTGGAGCCTTAACTGTTGGCTCCAAAGATCTTACTTTCTGGTGGAACAACTCACCAGAGGCAGTTTCAGCAATTGATTACTGATGTTTAAAGGTAGTGGTAGAGTGTGTGGTAGGACAAGTATTGGAGGGCAAGGGTTGGCAGGATGGAGGATGGGCTAGAACTGAAGCAAAGGACTTACCTGACTGTGCAAACAGCACACGGGCACGTCGCTTTGCCTCTGGAAAACTAACTTTTTCCTTGCTCCTTATTACCAATACTTCTTTTTTCAAATTTGTACCTTTTACATTGCTTTGAAGAAGCTTCATGAGCTTTCGTAGTGGTAACAGCATATTGGGCCTGGACAGTTGTCATCTCCTTCATGACCTGTTGTACCACACTCTTGGTTGTCCATTTTCTTTAAAATGGCAAGAGTTGGCTCCATGCCCAAAACCCTGGTAGTGGAAGCACCGCATAGGGTTGGGCACATAGGGCTTGAGGTGGTACCATGCCAACTTAACTGATTCTGGAAGGAGCAGGAACAAAGTCTGGTCACTTTTTAGCAACCTCTTGTCTTTCCTGGTAGAGCAAGCCAGACTAAATGCATGATGCCCCTTGACACAGTTGGGACATTTGGCTTTTGTGTCCCTTTGGCCTTCCTTGTGTGCCTTAAGGCACACCCTCGGTGTTGAGTACCTTGCTATAGACACCACATTTAGGCTCAGCATTGCAGCTAGCCTGGTGGTGACTGTATCTTTGGTACTTAAAGCACCGAAGTGGCTCTAGTACATATGTTCTTAGGCTGAAGGAGTCCCAGTTACCCAAATCAAGGGTAGTGATTGGGGCTCCTTTCAAGGTCACCAGGACTTGCCTGGTTGGGCTCTTCCCTTTCAACATTCGGGAAGTATCCACGACCTGTGGGTGTGATGTGATCATATCCACATCATATGATAGTGAAAAGCCAAGTAGCACCATCTTGACTCCTATCATCGGGATTCAGTGGCAAGATACACTTTCTTCCCACCATTAAGCTCCTTGGTTTCCTGCAGGAAATTCAGGGTAGCTTGGTCTTTGGGCATATAATCATGCCCTGGTCTCTGGCAACCCGGATTGACAACAGGATTTTTCACTGCATCTCAATGCTCTTACCAGTTGGTAGGCATTGTCGAAGCTTTCAGGTTCAGAGGGAACCTTAAACTGTGGGAAACGCCCACAGAGTCTGTCTGTGGCCTGGGTCTTTTCGGACTACCCTTTCGGCTTAAATTCTGGGCTATGGTCGTGGGAGCAGCAGCTGTTTCAGCTGGTTCAACTTATGCTCTCATCTCGGTCAGGGAGGATATCTGAGGACTACTCATAGGTCAACCTGTGTGTTGCATATTCTCTTGCCAGTAGAAGCCATGTATAGCTTCAGAGTGACTGCCCTAGTCTGGGCCTTGCACAGTTCATCATCATTTGTATCTCTTTGTTGTGGGGTGATTGAAATGCTTGCCATAAAGTATGCAGTTATTTCATCCTCCCACACCACCACCCACCACCGAGTCTAAGAAGGGGAAGTTGTATGTTAGAACTAATGCCTAACAACCACAGGGATTGTGTGAGGATATATGCAACCAATGACCGTTGTACCGCCACTCACGGGACCAGTGTGAGTGCCAACAGCGACATTGACTGCTTAACCCTAGCCTCCTAAAGGAGACCAGCTGATTGATCAGACTGGGCCAAAATTAGACCATCCGTCTTGCTGGAATAAAGGACCAAAGAGGCGAATTGCTAGCCGCAGGGGTTACTCATACACAGCATTGCTCAACCACCAGGACTTGTCTCCACAGCGCACAGGGATGCCACACATGGCAAACACGTGGGTAGGTGTGAACCTGGGGAGAGACCAGAGGGGATGCCCTTCCACTTACAAGATAGATATCATTGTTTGGAACCCTTTCTTCCTCCCTCTGCAGTCAAAAGCCACCCAAAGCTGTACGCCTCAGAGAGGAAGCTCTAGTCCTGCACCTGTAAGAGGGGGTTTCCCAAGGGGCCCAGGACCACGAGTGAACTCTTAAGTAGAGTGTCTAATTTTTGGCGAGCATGCAGTATAAATACAATGTGGGAGATGTGAGCTCAGTGGTGAGTATGCTGATTGGCCGAACGGCGCATCCCGCTCTCCACGTGTGGCGAATCAGCGCTGACCCCCACTGACAGAAATCCCACCGCTGGTGAAAAAGGTAATTATGCCAAGTGAGGCTGCGCAGGTGCTGAGTGGGGGTGATCGTGGCAGATGACTCAGCGTGGAGGGAAAATTATCCCAAGTGAGGCTGCGCTGGTGCCAAGTGAAGGAAAAAAGGGGCTACAGGTCGAGGATCCTGCGGGGGCAAGAATGACTTCCGGATCTCGTGTAAGTGGCGTCATCATGGTCCAAGGAAATGATGTATATTTGGGTTTAAGGTGAAACTCACTACCCTATTGGACATTAGTGTTTCCTGGAGACCAAAACAGGCGATCCGGGAAAGCCGAGGAGTGCCTTGGTGCAGGATCTCTATGGGCATAGCCTTGGGCCAGCGGGTAGAGCTGTTGATGATTTCGACGGTGGGGGAGGTCCAAGATATCCACATGGATATGGCCAAATCGTCGTGTAGGCTGGTGTAGGTCGTGGATAGGTAGTTTGGTGTGGCAATAGACTTTTTGCACTGGCACTGCTCACAGCTCCTTACCCAGTATCGAAGACTCTATTCATGGAGTGCTGCACAGATTCTCTGCAACAAGTTGGTGCTGCTGCAGAGGGACGGGGTCGAAGATATCCCTCCAGAATGTGGTAGGTAAGAAGGGGCGGGGGGGCGGTGCTGATGTAAACGAGGACAGGGTATCTCCAATGATGACTTCTCCCAGCGGAGGTTAGTAATGGCTGTGACGTAAGCCATGGTCTCAGGATCTCGATGTTCAGCCGCTAGAACCATGTAGTCGACCCCAAGCTGAATGGAGGAGATCTCGATTCATAGGAGAGAATCAGCGACGGATTCTGGGAGCCCAAGAGGTGTCTCATAGTGCAGCCTGTCTCGGCGATAGCTGAGAGCTGTCGTTGTGCCTCTCTGACCAAGCATCCCCTGACTTGGAAAGGGGATTGATTAGGGGCTTGTGGTCTGTAAAATGATGCAGGATGTACCTTCGAGCATGTGGTAGAAGGTCGTACGTCCAGATGTACTGCAAGGAGCCCCCTTGTCGAAGTGCTGTAAAATCCGCTCAGGTGGCCAGAACTTCGGCTGAAGAATTCCCGGGGCTGTCATCTGCCATAACTTTGCTCCAGGGCGTTGGGGTGGGCTGTGCTAAGATAATAGCCCTGGTGAGGACTGTTTGGCAACTGAGAAAGCTCTCTCATGCTTTGGGACCACAAAAGTGATCTCTTGCTTCCGGCGGGCGGCCTCCTGGAGAGGGGCCCCTTAACGGAAAAACCCCCTTGACGTAGTGGGGAGGGCTTGAGGTCCAGTGATTGGGAGCTGGACCAAAGGGTTACCCATACTGGAGGGGTCACAGTGAGGGATGAGACAAATGGCTTCCTGATGTATCAAGATTATGAGAGGGGAGGTGCACCCACCCCCGTTCATTCCATCTTGGACCCAAAGGGGCTTCCCCCCATTGGACTCATGGTGGTTGGAGGGTGTGAGGAAATAAAGAATTCTAATTGTATGATTACTACAAATTTACAAAGATCTAGCTCTCTCCCTGGGCGATATGCAATCCCTGGCCATTCCCTCTGAAACTTTACATATTGTCACTCTGGAAACCTTTTCCCAATTCCAAAGGGAAAGAATGGGAATCATAAGGGTTCCCCGGGCTCCCAAACCAGGTAAGGAGAAAAGCCCCTAATCCATAAAGAATTACTCAAATATGAAAGTATCTCTATGAAGCCTAGTGAAACCCTTTGAGATGATCAGTCTGATATTTTTGAAGTACATCGGAAAATAGTTGAGGTGTGTCAACGTGATCCTCGCATACCCCATAGAAAGATGGTAACATGATAGTTGAGATTTCATCACCAATGAAAGTCTGTGCGATATGCGACTTTCCGGGTCAAGTTTCATTTTCTCCTCAAGATCATGTAAGGAAATTGTCTTTCGAGACTGATGAGTATTCTGAGAGAAACTATTAGAGGAAACAAAGAATTTTAATGTAGTGGCAATAAACATTTCAAAAGTTGATGGTGAAACAGTCGACACCAGTCTCTTTCTAACGCCACACATCAACAGGGCAAGGTATATATAATAATATTATATATAATATATATATATAATATATATATATATATATTTATATATACATATAATATATATATATAATATATGATTATATATATATAGAATAACTATATATAAATATATATATATATATATATATATTATAATATATATATAAAATATATATATATCTATATATATATATATTTATATATATATACATATATATATATATATATCTATATATATATATTATATATATATATATATATATATATAATATATATTATATATATATATATATATATATATTATATATATATATATTATTTTCCTCTGCCCCTGTTGATGTGGTGGCAGTTAGAAAGAGAACTGGTGTCGACTGTTTCAAACCATCAACTTTCTTGAAATGTTTTATTGCCACTACATTAAAATTCTTTAGTTCCTCTAATAGTTTCTCCTCAGAATACCTCATCATGTCTCGGGAAAAGACAATTCCATTACATTGATCTGTGAGGAGAACATGAAACTTGAGCCCCAGGAATGTCGCATATCGCACAGACTTTCATTTGGTGATGAAATCTCAACTATCAGGTTACCATCTTTCTATGGGGTGATGCGAGGATCACGTTGACACACCTCAACTATTTTCCGATGTACTTCAAAAATATCATGACTGATACATCATCAATGGGTTTCACTACTAGGAACTTACTATACGAGATACTTTCATATTTGCCAGGTAAGATTTCCTTTATGGATTGAGGAGGACTTTTCTCCTTACCTGGTTTGGGAGCCCGGGAACCATTATGATTCCCATTCTTGCCCTTTGGAATCTGGAAAGGTTCCAGAGTGACAATATGTAAAGTTTCAGAGGGAATGGCCAGGGGATTGCATAGGTCGTCAGGGAGGAGAGCTAGATCTTTGTAAATTTGTAGTAATCATACAAATTAGAATTCTTTATTTCCTCACACCCTCCAACCACCATAGAGTCCAATGAGGGGAAGCTCCTTGGTCCAAGATGGAATGAAGCAGGGGTGGGTGCACCATCCCCTCTCATAAGTCTTGATACATCAGGAAGCCATTTTGTCTCATCCCTCACTGGTGACCCCTCCAGTATGGGTAACCCTTTGGTCCAGCTCACCAGATCACTGGGACCTCAAGCCCTCGCCCCACTACGTCAAGGTGGTTTCCGTTAAGGGGGCCCCTCTCCAGGAGGCCGTCGCCGGAAGCAAGAGATCACTTTTGTGGTCCCAAGAGCATGAGAGAGCTTTCTCAGTTGCCAAAACAGTCCTCACCAGGGCTAGTATCTTAGCACAGCCCACCCCCAACGCCCTGGAGCAAGAAGTATATGGCAGATGACAGCCCCTGGAATTCTTCAGCCAGAAGTTCTGGCCACCTGAGCGGATGTACAGCACATTCGACAATGGGGCTCCTTGCAGTACATCTGGACGTACGACACTTCTACCACATGCTCGAAGGTACATCCTGCATCATTTTTACAGACCACAAGCCCCTAATCAATGCCCTTTCCAAGTCAGGGGATGCTTGGTCAGAGAGGCAGCAACGACAGCTCTCAGCTATCGCCGAGACAGGCTGCACTATGAGACACCTCTTGGGCTCCCAGAATCCAGTCGCTGATTCTCTCCTATGAATCGAGATCTCCTCCATTCAGCTTGGGGTCGACTACATGGTTCTAGCGGCTGAACATCGAGATCCTGAGACCATGGCTTACGTCACAGCCATTACTAACCTCCGCTGGGAGAAAGTCATCATTGGAGATACGCCTGTCCTCGGTGACATCAGCACCGGCCACCCCCGCCCCTTCTTACCTACCACATTCTGGAGGGATATCTTCGACCTCGTCCATCTGCAGCAGCACCAAGCTTGTTGCAGAGAAGTCTGTGCAGCACTCCATGAATAGAGATCTTCGATACTGGGTAAGGAGCTGTGAGCAGTGCCAGTGCAACAAGATCTATTGCCACACCAAACTACCTATCCACGACCTACACCAGCCTACACGACGATTTGGCCATATCCATGTGGATATCATTGGACCTCCCCCACCGTCAGAAATCATCAACAGCTCTACCCGCTGGCCCAAGGCTATGCCCATAGAGATCCTGCACCAAGGCACTCCTCGGCTCCTGGATCGCCTGTTTTGGTCTCCAGGAACACATAATGTCCAATAGGGTAGTGAGTTTCACCTTAAACAAGTATACATCAGTGCCTTGGACCATGATGACGCCACTTACACGAGATCCAGACACCATTCTCGCCGCTGCAGGATCCTCGACCTGTAGCCCTTTCTTCCTTCACTTGGCACCAGCGCAGCCTCACTTGGCATAATTTCCCTCCACGCTGAGTCATCTGCCACGATCACCTCACTCAGCACCTGCGCAGCCTCACTTGGCATAATTACCTTCTCACCAGCGGTGGGATGCTGTCAGTGGAGTCAGCGCTGATTCGCCACGACGTGGGAGAGCGGGATGCAGCCGTTCGGCCAATCAGCATACTCAGCCACTGAGCTCACATCTCCCACATTGTATTTATACTGCATGCTCGCCAAAAATTAGACTACTCTACTTAAGAGTTCACTCGTGGTCCTGCCTCTGGAACCTCCTCTTACAGGTGCAGGACTAGAGCTTCCTCTCTGAGGCGATACAGCCTTTGGGTGGCTGTTTGACTGCAGAGGGAGGAAGAAAGGGTTCCAAACAATGATATCTATCTTGTAAGTGGAAGGGCATCCCCTCTGGTCTCTCCCCAGGTTCACACCTACCCACGTGTTTGCCATGTGTGGCATCCCTGTGCGCTGTGGAGACAAGTCCTGGTGGTTGAGCAATGCTGTGTATGAGTAACCCCTGCGGCTAGCAATTCGCCTCTTTGGTCCTTTATTCCAGCAAGACGGATGGTCTAATTTTGGCCCAGTCTGATCAATCAGCTGGTCTCCTTTAGGAGGCTAGGGTTAAGCAGTCAATGTCGCTGTTGGCACTCACACTGGTCCCGTGAGTGGCGGTACAACGGTCATTGGTTGCATATATCCTCACACAATCCCTGTGGTTGTTAGGCATTAGTTCTAACATACAACTTCCCCTTCTTAGACTCGGTGGTGGGTGGTGGTGTGGGAGGATGAAATAACTGCATACTTTATGGCAAGCATTTCAATCACCCCACAACAAAGAGATACAAATGATGATGAACTGTGCAAGGCCCAGACTAGGGCAGTCACTCTGAAGCTATACATGGCTTCTACTGGCAAGAGAATATGCAACACACAGGTTGACCTATGAGTAGTCCTCAGATATCCTCCCTGACCGAGATGAGAGCATAAGTTGAACCAGCTGAAACAGCTGCTGCTCCCACGACCATAGCCCAGAATTTAAGCCGAAAGGGTAGTCCGAAAAGACCCAGGCCACAGACAGACTCTGTGGGCGTTTCCCACAGTTTAAGGTTCCCTCTGAACCTGAAAGCTTCGACAATGCCTACCAACTGGTAAGAGCATTGAGATGCAGTGAAAAATCCTGTTGTCAATCCGGGTTGCCAGAGACCAGGGCATGATTATCATGCCCAAAGACCAAGCTACCCTGAATTTCCTGCAGGAAACCAAGGAGCTTAATGGTGGGAAGAAAGTGTATCTTGCCACTGAATCCCGATGATAGGAGTCAAGATGGTGCTACTTGGCTTTTCACTATCATATGATGTGGATATGATCACATCACACCCACAGGTCGTGGATACTTCCCGAATGTTGAAAGGGAAGAGCCCAACCAGGCAAGTCCTGGTGACCTTGAAAGGAGCCCCAATCACTACCCTTGATTTGGGTAACTGGGACTCCTTCAGCCTAAGAACATATGTACTAGAGCCACTTCGGTGCTTTAAGTACCAAAGATACAGTCACCACCAGGCTAGCTGCAATGCTGAGCCTAAATGTGGTGTCTATAGCAAGGTACTCAACACCGAGGTGTGCCTTAAGGCACACAAGGAAGGCCAAAGGGACACAAAAGCCAAATGTCCCAACTGTGTCAAGGGGCATCATGCATTTAGTCTGGCTTGCTCTACCAGGAAAGACAAGAGGTTGCTAAAAAGTGACCAGACTTTGTTCCTGCTCCTTCCAGAATCAGTTAAGTTGGCATGGTACCACCTCAAGCCCTATGTGCCCAACCCTATGCGGTGCTTCCACTACCAGGGTTTTGGGCATGGAGCCAACTCTTGCCATTTTAAAGAAAATGGACAACCAAGAGTGTGGTACAACAGGTCATGAAGGAGATGACAACTGTCCAGGCCCAATATGCTGTTACCACTACGAAAGCTCATGAAGCTTCTTCAAAGCAATGTAAAAGGTACAAATTTGAAAAAAGAAGTATTGGTAATAAGGAGCAAGGAAAAAGTTAGTTTTCCAGAGGCAAAGCGACGTGCCCGTGTGCTGTTTGCACAGTCAGGTAAGTCCTTTGCTTCAGTTCTAGCCCATCCTCCATCCTGCCAACCCTTGCCCTCCAATACTTGTCCTACCACACACTCTACCACTACCTTTAAACATCAGTAATCAATTGCTGAAACTGCCTCTGGTGAGTTGTTCCACCAGAAAGTAAGATCTTTGGAGCCAACAGTTAAGGCTCCAGAGACCTCAATGGTGACAGCTCCAGCTGCCACCGCATCCACAGAGGCGTTTGCTTCTAGGCAGAATGCCCCTGAAGCAAATGAATCTTGAACCTATTCGAAAGAGTCCTCTCAGAGTGGGGTCTTTGGAGCCGTCAAAAAAACCCACAGGGGCATCCAGGACATCCACTGCTAGACGGAATGCCCCTGAAGCAAAGGCTCAGGTCCGTCCTTTGCCCAGGCAAAAAAATCCTGAGCCTGTCCAAAGGATGCCTGTGAAAAATAGTTCCACAGGTAAACAACCCTTCAAAAAATACTCCCAAGTGCAGAGATGGTGACTTGAATATGTGGATTGTAATCTTTTTAGATCATCTGCAGTCTTACAAGGATCTGTTAATGATTTTCATTGTGTTCAAGATGCTGTTAATCACTTCACTTCACAAATTCACCTTGCAGCAGAAGCATGGGTTTTCTCCTTGATAGAGGGAAAGATGGAACTTTCCTTGTTTGTGGAAATGTATAGCCATGGTCTTGCTTGGAGAAAATTTGAACCCATGGTATGTTGCCCACTGTACCTGATTTATTGCAGTCTGCATGTGTCGTTGCACATCCTCTAAACTTCCTCCTGAGCAGTACAGTGTAAAATCATCCACATACAGATTTCATGAGACAGCACTTGGAACAACCTTTACGATGTCATTTATAGCTATGGCAAGTAGAGCCACACTTAAGACACTCCCTTGTGGGACCCCGTCCAGCTGATCCTCCAGGTTAGAGAAACTGTTTCCCATCCAAACTCTAGTACTGTAGTATTGTAAACCTTTTCAAGATCAATTTCCATCCTCACAAGTGCATCTTTAGTCAATCTCAATTTTCTAAACCCATATTGATATGGGGTCAGTATGTTTTTATTTTGTAGCAGCCATGTCAACCTGAAATTTACCATTTTCTTCATCAGCTGACAGATGCAGCTGGTGAGATAAATTGGTCTGTAATTTCGTGGTGTAGAAGCCTCCTTGCCAGGTTTAGGAACAGGAATGATTAAAGCCTCTTTCCATATGGATAACACTGTGCCTTCCCTATAGATCCTATTGAATAGGTCCAACAGGAACTACTGGGAGCTCTCCGGTAAGTGAGATATCATTTGGTGTGGACTATTGTCACTTCCTGGGGCATGGCAGAGCTGCAAAGCAGAATCCATTTCCTTGCGCAAAAATAGCATGTTGTATGGAAGTTCTGCTGCAGTCCTACTGAAGAACGACACAGGGTGTTGATCCTGTTCAGCCCAAAGATTGGAGAATCAGGCAGTGTAAGATGCTCCAGATGAGATCTTTGCTATGGATTTTTTTTTTGTCTGTGAGGATTACGCCATCTATCTTCAAAGCACATGGATGTGCTCTTTCCAGCAATCTTACACACCTTGTTCCAGAGGGGGTCCCAGAGTTAATCCAAGTAAATCTTCCAAATCATCTATGTTGAGATAATGTGGAGGTAGGTAGATGGATGCAACAGTGTAAGGTCGTGTCAAGCCTATTCTCACCACCTTCACCTGCACTGTTGTCTGCAGGTGGATGGCCTAGAAGGGAATATCCTGATATACCATTACTGCTACTCTTCCATGAGGTCCATTATCAAAGGTCCCATAATGGGCTTGAACTTGGAATCCTCTCAGGGAAATGGGATGATTTCCCCTGGTAGGCATACACAAACTGGGTTACATGAAGCTATCAGATGTTGCAGTTCTTCCCATTTTGCATGAATTCCCTGACAGTTTCATTGGATTAGGGTATCCAGTTCTTCAGATTACCTCTTCATAAGGTGTTTGGCAGCACCTGTGCCTCATACCTTTAGGCTGTCCCTTTCCAGGATCTTGGGAGTATTTTTTGAAGGGTTGTTTACCTGTGGTTCTAGTTTCCACAGGCTTCCTTTGGACAGGCTCAGGATTCTTTGCCTGGGCAAAGGACGGACCTGAGCCTTTGCTTCAGGGGCATTCTGTCTAGTAGCGGAGGCCCCTGTGGATGTGGCGGCAGCTGGAGCTGTCACCGTTAAGGTCCCTGGAGCCCTGCCTGACGGCTCCAAAGACCCCAATCTGAGAGGAGTCTTTTGAACAGGCTCAGGATTCCTTTACCTGGGAAAAGGGCATACCTGCCCTTTTGTTTCAGGGGCATTCTGCCTGGTCACTCCTACTCCATTTCTGGTGGAACAACTCACCAGAGGCAGTTTCAGCAATTGAGGACTGACGTTTAAAGGTAGTGGCAGTGTGTGTGGTGCAAGAAGCACTGGAGGGCAAGGGTTGGCAGGACGGAGGCTGGGCTAGAACCAAAGCAAAGGACTTACCTGGCTGTGCAAACTTCCATATTTACCAGGTAAGATTTCCTTAATGGATTGAGGAGGACTTTTCTTCTTACCTGGTTTGGGAGCCTGGGGACCATCACAATTCCCATTTTTGCCATTTGGAATCTGGAAAGGTTCCAGAGTGACAACATGTGATGTTCCAGAGAGAATGGCCAGGGGATTGCGTAGGTTGTCAGGGAGAGAACTCGATCTTTGTAAATTTGTAGAAATCATACAAATTAGAATTTTTATTTCCTCACACCCCTCACCCACGATGGAGTCCAAAGAGGGGAAGCTATAGTTAGGGCTCAAAATCTCCCAACAACCACAGAGGTAGTGAGGAAATATACACAGCCACTATTACAGTACTGATGGCAGTTGCGGGACCTATGTGCTACTGACTGAATATTGCCTGCTTGACCCTAGCTTATTTGACCAGCCAATTGACTTGCCTGAACCTTGACCAAGCCACCCATCTAACCAGAATAGAGGACCAAAGAAGTGTGTTGCTAGCTGCAGGGCGCAGCATGCAGCATCGCTCAACCTCTAGGATTCCTGTCTCCTAGTAATACGGGACGTCACGCATGGCAAACACACATGGGAGAGTTCTCCCTGGTCCAAGATGGAATGAAGCGGGGGTGGGGCACCATCCCTCTCATAGGACTTGGTGCACCAGGAAGCCATTTTGTCTCACCCTCACTGGTGACCCCCCCAGTAAGGGTAGCCCTCTGGTCCGGCCACCAGATCATTGGGACCTCAAGCCCCCCACTGTTGCAAAGCAGCTCACATTAGGGGGGATGTAGCACAAGCCCGAGTGATCATAGGGGGAGACTTCAATGCACGCCACCCCATCCTGGCTCCCGCAGGCACCGGATGCGGCAGGTCATCACATAGCCAACATGTTTAAAGGGACTTTCCCCGAGATCGCTCTTCTCAATAGCCAAGAGCCAAGCATGTCAAAGGAGGGGTCCTAAAACCTCACCTTAGCTTCTGCGGCTCTGGTGGAGGGAATTCGATGAGACGTCACAAGTGACCATTATGGCACTGTTACTACTATGGAGGTTCTTCAAACCTGGGCCCTGAGAGACACAGCAGAATCCAAATGGGTGTACAGATCTCTATTTTTTTACCGTTTTCCCCCTGCTCACTTTTAGTCAAGTTTCCCTTTTTACCCTATTTTCTAAGTCACGTTTATCACGTTTTATGTATTTTATTTATTATTTTAGTAATGATTGATGTATTTTTTTGTTTAAGTTCTTAAAGTTTGTACTATCTCTTTTAGTGCTTTTAATAATCATTTTAATTAATTCAATTAATCATTTTAATTTTCTTTTTAGATTATTTTTTTTTTTGAATTCTATTTAAACTTTTTCTTCGATTTATAGACGAGCATGACGGGGTTTGCCTTTTTATATTGTAAATTTGTCTTTTTTTTATATGTATTTTTATTTTTGTTTTATGATTTTACCTAATAAATGTTTTTATTCATGTTTTACATTGTGGCATCATCTTTTTGCGTTTTAGCGATGTCAGTGAAGTCAGTACTTTTGAAGAAGCTTTATTTTTCAATGGTTTAATTATTTTTCTTAGCCCTTTTTAAATTTTTTTATTTTTTTATCATTCTCGTTTATTTTCGTTCATATTTTAATTATGTTTATTTATGAAAAATAAGAAAATGAAGGCAGTGACGTCACCAATACGTCTGTGTATAAATATGGAATGCCTAAACAATAAAGGAGATATATCTAAAACTGTTTGTGTCACCCCCTCTGGATTTAATACAGCCCGAGATGTCACCAGAAAAGAGGTTGCACTGAGCAGTTTTGTAATTAACATTTTCAGTATTTTCAGTTTGAGGGTTCGAGTCACCGGCCGGCGTGTTGTTTCCCCTTTGGGGTAGGAACTTCACCTCGATTGCCTACCTAGCCACTGGGTGGGCAAGCCAGCCCAAGTCATGACGGTCCCAGAACTGGGTAAATAGGATGGTGGGTTCGATAAAACACCGGCGGAAGGAAACGGCAAAAACCAACTCTAAATTGCCAAGAAAATCATGGAAAATCCATGACGCCAACGTCCTTGCAGGACAGGGCACTTAAAAAAAAAAAAAAAAAAAATATGAACATCTTGAAATTTTGTTGGCGATGCATTATATGCAGAATGCCTAAAGGGCAAGAACACGGGAATTTGTAGGAATTTATGATCTTCTAGCCTAGTTCCCGTGACTGTTCTTGGTAGCAGGCTTATTCCTCTGTTGACTAGCTCCCCATAGTCGTGGGCGACTCAAATTGGGAATGCAGGAAGCTGTGAGAGCCATGGAGGGAGAAGTGACTGTGGCCCCAAATCCTTGACAAGATCGAGGCCTTGTCTACTGAGCTTGGCAAAATAAAGGCACAGATGTAGCAGTTTAATGACAGGCTTGCTCGTCAGGAATAAGCTGTCTCGTCCTTGACAGACAGAAGGAGAGGTCGAAGTTCTTCAGCCCCAGGAGTCTCCTACTAGTGCCCAGCAAGATGAAGAAACTGAGAACTTACGATGGCAGTTAGCTGGAAAGAAGTTTGAACTTGGATGAGAGAGGCATCAAAACAGGGAAAAACATGTTTTGCAGCCACCAGAAGCACAGCTCCGCCTCTCTGACAACTCCGAAGTTATATTCAGAGGCAGATTTCTGATCAGCTTCCTCCAGACCCATGGCCACGTAGTTCCCCAGATTTTGCAAATTCTCGATTGCCGCAGGGTACACAGCAACTAGCAGCTACAATGCAGCATGGGCCTCTGAATAGCCATTCCACATCTCGAGATCATACTTCAGCTGTGTCCTATGTTGTAGCCAGGGATCGGTCCCTCATTTACAGGAGACACTTCAGCATCTCGGCCGCTGAAAAGGAACCAGGAAATGGAGACCTGGATTCACTCCATTGAAAACCTCGTGAAACCACCTACTGACAAGGCTTACATTCAAGGCTGCACGAGCAAACTGTCGAGGTCCAGCAGAGCTTATTATAAACTCTCCCCTGTTTGCCTACATCTGAGACTGGGAGATGTTTAAGGCCTCTCTATGCACCAAGTTTAGGGGAACTACAAGTCTGCTGATTTTTATAAGGTGCTCTATGAAAACAGGATGACTTCAGTGCAGGCACCCATGGATTTTTATCTCCAGTTGGAAGGGCACATTTACCAGGGGTATCGTGATCATCAAGAAGCCATAGGTGATCCCTCAGGGCTTGTTCGTCGGGTTTTCCTCTCAGGCATTCCATCCTGGCTGAGAGACTTCTTGGCTCTCAAAGATGACTGCTCGCCCATGCAGCTTACAGAAGCAGCTCAGAGGATATGGAAGTCCAGGAATGGGATCAGGCATGAGTGAGCTATATGACACCAGTCCCCAAATGAGTTCCCCTTGGATGATGACAGTGACCACCACTGTTATCCTGATCACCCACCAAGAGCCTGGGACTTGTATGCTTGCCCCATAGCTGCACAGGTGAACAGAGTAAAGAACTCACAGCCTGCTCCATCCCATGGTCTCTGGTGTAGCTTTCATGGAACAACCACCCATGACATCTCATAGTGCTAATGCTGCTTCTGCACGAAACAGACCCTATACTTCCAGAGGCATCACCTGTTACCATTGCCAAAATTCTGGCACATGACAGACAATGTGTAGTGAAGTGGATACGTGATCTTTACGCCTCACATACCAGAAAAGCCATGTGTGTCTTCTCTTATATTAACTCTACTGTCCTCAGCCGACCCCAACAGGTCTACAACTGTGACAATTGATAAAGTGACCTTAGAACACGCTAATCCCACCCTTATTGCTTATAAAGAATTCCCATGCTGTTATTCTTATGTCTCTGTGTACAATTATGTGTTGTTTATACTCAAAATGTTCGTCAGAAAATGCTTATTCTTAATCACTATATATGTTATCGCTATCTTTATTGACCTTTGAAATGATTTTATGTTTTGTGAATACTCAGCAATTTTGTCTCCTTATCACTAACCATTTTAGTCTTGTAAACACCATAACTCCCTTCTTACACACAACTGTATATAAGGTACCCTTGTTCCTTCACTACGAAACCACCATGTGACCATATGTATCGGAATTTTTGTTCATTCAAATTCTTTCATGTTTTTCATTATGATATATTTCAATACGATGTTTGTTCATAGAAATTTCTGAGCAGTTAAGACAGACCACTTGCAGCCAGCAAGTGGGTAGGTCGGGACGCCTCTGCCTCCCAGGCAGGTTTCCCTGCCGTGCTAATAAACCATAGAAGCAGCGACAACTTTAACTCAACACCTTCAAGAACAAACCACCAGAGAACCAGAGTACCACCCTGTGGGGACACGTCTCGTCTCGCGTCACCCACACGCCACACATCTCATTACACTAGTGGCGTCACTCCGGGATCACCACGCACGCATCTTTACACTGGTGCCAGCCACGGGGATCATCAACATCCGCACTTTTACACTAGTGGCATCGCACTGGGATTACGTCCCACGCATATTTTACACGATGTCCCTTTCCGACTGGCCAGCAAGAAGCTCCCGTTCCAGCTGGCAAAGTATCAGAAGGGGCAATAACCTGTACACAAGACGGAAATAGTAACACCACAGATAGCCATGTTGGGTTCCCTCAGGTTGTCAGGATGGCTTCTCGTGGGACTCAATATTAATGGCAAGACAACACTGTGCTTTCTTGACACCGGGTCTAAAACCACATTGCTAAAGCTGAGTGCCATAGCTATAAGCATGTCATGCCAAAAGCTTTAGCACAAAGCCTCCAACAAGGTTCTCCAAGGAGTAACAGGACAACCACTTCATGTGTCTGTTAAGGTGATGCTTCATTTTCACATGGCTGATAATTCCACCATCCTTCATCAGTCCAATGTGATTGATATTTCCTTCCCAGGTACGTTCTTATTGGGGTGGCTCTCCTCTCCTCAAACAGCTGGACTTTACTTTCTCCTTTGAAGCCTCAACTGGGAATGCCACCATTACTCTGCAGGGACACACGTTCTCAGTTGTCTACACCGATGCAGTCTCTCTCAAGATTTGGTGCCTCAAACCCCTATCACCTACAGAAGTTGCCAGTGATGATGCACCAGAGTCTACCCAAGTTTCCCAGGTAGTTGCAGCAGTGCATCTTGGTCACCATCCAAGTATTGCAGCTCACAGTAGCTGAAGGGTGTCTTTCATGGAGTGGACCAACAAATGGTGATGTCCTTGTAATTCCGACCATGCCAAAAGGACTTCTCCTACCCCATGCTGTCACCAAAGTAAAGGATCGTCGGTGCTCTGTGTTGGTGGTGAGTGCAACACCCAGACAGATGGTTCTCCACACTGGAAAATGCCTTAGAACAGTTGAGAAGGTAGAAGCCATCTACAGAAATGACTCATCTCAACACCTGCCCAAAATGCCTGAGGCCCAACTACTGTCCTGTCGAGTCTGATTCCCTTGAAGACAGTGACAGTATTGACTTTGAGTGGGAAGAGGATGGCTTTCACTGACAATATGGAGTGGAGGACTTCGGTTATGATGATTAGTTGGAGGCTGAACACACACAGCTGCTGCCATCCATTGCCATTGCCGCCTGCAAAACCGCCAAACTCCTGGAGCATGATGCATGTCAGAATGATCACCCAATGCCGGATCTAGGCCACCTTGAAGACCCCCAATGCCATAAATTGACTGAACTGCTCTGTTGTTTCAAGGGGCTCTTTGATGGTGGTGAGGAAGCAGTAGGTTTAGTCCCTGGGATTAAGCATCAAATTGATACAGGAGATGCCAAGTCTTTTTGTATCTGAAAATGGAGATTGCCTCAATCAACACAAGTCATTTGAGAGCAATGTGAATACATGCTTTGTACAGGGTCTCTGAGAAGTTACCATCACCCTGGATGAGCACAGTTGTGCTAGTGAAGAAGAAGGGCAGAGGTCTCAAGTTCTTTGTTGACTATTGTGGCTTGAACGAGGTGACCAAGGGAGATACATATTCTGTGCTTCTTATCAGCAACCTCCCTAACGGAAGCCGCCTTGCCGCGGTAGGGGGGCTTGAGGTCCCAATGATCTGGTGAGCCGGACCAGAGGGCTACCCATACTGGAGGGGTCACCAGTGAGGGATGAGACAAATTGGCTTCCTGGTGCACCAAGGCCTATGAGAGGGGATGGTGCACCCACCCCTGGTTCATTCCATCTTGGACCAGGGAGAACTCTCCCACGTGTCTTTGCAGTGCGTGGCATCCCGTATTACCAGGAGACAGGAGTCCTGGAGGTTGAGTGATGCTGCAGACTGCGCCCTGCAGCTAGCAACACACCTCTTTGGTCCTTTATTCTGGTTAGACGGGTGGCTTGATCAAGGCCCAGTCAAGTCAATCGGGTGGTCAAATATGGCTAGGGTTAAGCAGGTACTATTTAGTCGGTAGCGCATAGGTCCCGCGACTGCCATCAGTACTGTAATAGTGGCTGCGTATATTTCCTCATTACCTGTGGCTGTTGGGAGATTTTGAGCCCCAACTATAGCTTCCCCTCGTTGGACTCCATGGTGGGTGGGGGGGTGAGAAAATGAAGAATTCCAATCTGTGTGAGTACTACAAATTTACAAAGATCTAGCTCTCTCCCTGACGACCTACGCAATCCCCCGACCATTCCCTCTGGAACATCATGTATTGTCACTTTGGAACCTTTCCAGCTTCCAAAGGGCAAGAATGGGAATCGTAATGGTTCCTGGGCTCCCAAACCAGGTAAGAAGGGGAAAAGTCCTCCTCAATCCACTAAGGAAATCTTACCAGGTAAATATGAAAGTATTTCATATAGTAAGTACCTAGTAGTGAAGACCATTGAAGGTGTATCAATCATGGATCTTGATATTTTCGAAGTACATCGAAAAATAGTTGAAGTATGTCAACGTGATCCTCGCATCACCCCGCGGCGAGATGGTAGCCTGATAGTTGAGGTTTCGTCACCAGACGAGAGTGACCGTCTGCGACATTCCTGGGGCTAAAGTTTCATGTTCTCCTCACAAAACCCTCAATCAGTGTAAGGGAATTGTTTTTTCCCGAGACCTGATGAGGTATTCTGAGGAGAAACTGTTAGAGGAACTAGAGAATTTTAATGTAGTGGCAGTAAAACGTTTTAAGAACAAAGTTGATGGTTTGGAACAGTCGACACCAGCTCTTTTTCTAACTTTTAACACGTTAGTCCTTCCAGAATCGGTTAAGTTAGCATGGTACCACCTCAAGGTAAAGCCATGTGCCCAACCCATTGTGGTGCTTCCACTGCCAGGGTTATGGGCATGGAACCAACTCTTGCCGTTTTAAAGAAAATGGGCAACCAAGAGTATGTGTAAGGTGTGGTACAACAAGTTTATCAAGGAGATGACAACTGTCCAGGTCCAATATGCTGTCACTGCAAAGAGGCTCATGAAGCTTATTCAAAGCAGTGTAAAAGGTACAGATTTGAAAAGGAAGTATTGGTAATAAGAAGCAAGGAGAAAGTTAGTTTTCCAGAGGCAAAGCGACGTGCCCGTGTGCTATTTGCACAGCCAGGTAAGTCCTTTGCTTCGGTTCTAGCCCATCCTCCTTCCCACCAACCCTTGCCCTCCAATGCTTCTTACAACACACACTCTGCCACTTCCTTTAACCCTGAGTTGCAAATTGCTGACACTACCTCTGGTGAGTTGTTCCACCAGAAACGGAGTAGGAGTGAGGGGTCTATTGAAGGAGACTCCTCCTCCCAAAGTAAGGTCTTTGGAGCCAACATTTAAGGCTCCAGAGGCCTCAACGGTGACAGCTCCAGCTGCCACCACATCCACAGGGAACTCTGCTGCTAGGCAGAATGCCCCTGAAGTAAAGGATCAGGCACGTCGTTTGCCCAGGCAAAGGAATCCTGAACCTGTGCAAAAGACTCCAGCTGCCACATCCACAGGGGCCTCCGCTGCTAGGCAGAATGCCCCTGAAGTAAAGGCTCAGGCACGCCCTTTGCCCAGGCAAAGAAATCCTGAACCTGTCCAAGGGAAACCTGTGGAAACTAATTCCACAGGTAAACAACCATTAAAAAGGTACTCCCAGGATCATGGAAAGGGACAGCTTAAAGGTGTGAGGCAAACCTTGACCACAGGTGCTGCCAAACACCTTATGAAGAAATAATCTATAGAACTGGATACCCTAATCCAATGGAACTGTCAGGGAATTCATGCAAAATGGGAAGAACTGCAATATCTGATAGCTTCATATAATCCAGTTTGTGTATGTCTACAAGAGATTATGACCAGGGAAAATTGTACCATTTCCCTGAGAGGATTCCAAGTTCAAGCCCATTATGGGACCTTTGACAATGGACCTCATGGAGGAGTAGCAGTAATGGTACGTCATGATATTCCCTTCCAGGCCATCCACCTGCAGACAACACTGCAGGTGAAGGCTGTGAGAATAGGCTTGACACGACCTTACACTGTTGCATCCATCTACCTTCCTCCACATAATCTCAACATAGATGATTTGGAAGATGTACTTGGGCAGTTGCCACATCCATTTCTACTCTTGGGAGATTTCAATGGTCGGCATCACCTCTGGGGAGACACTTTGTGCAACCCTCGAGGAAGGGCCTTGGAGTCCTTGTTCTTAAGAGTAGATGCAGTTTTACTGAACAGTGACACTCCCACACATTTCCAAGTTCAAACTGGGACATTCTCCAATATAGACCTATCAATAGGTTCACCTGATTCACAGTTGAACTTCACTTGGCAGGTCATGGAAGACTTACATGGAAGCGACCATTTTCCAATAATTTTGGAGGAGGTGAATGGTATTCCAGTCAATGGAGTGCAGAGATGGCGACTTGAACATGCAGACTGGAATTTTTTAGAACAACTGCAGTATTGCAAGGATCTGTTAATGATTTCCAGTGTGTTCAAGATGCTGTTAATCACTTCACATCACGAATTCACCTTGCAGCAGAAACATCCAATCCCAAAAGTAGCTGACAGTACTGTCGACCTCCAGTACCATGGTGGTCTGATGAATGCCAACAAGCTGTCAGAGCAAGGAAAGCTGCATTAAGGCAGTTGAAACGACGCCCCAGCATTGTAACCTTGATCAGTTACAAAAAGACCCGAGCCAAGGCCAGGCGCATGCTAAAGGAGGCTAGACGGACGTCGTGGAGTCTCCTTGATTAACTCTGGGACCCCCTTAGCATGGGTGTGGGACAAGGTGCGTAAGATTGCTGGAAAGAGCACATCCATATCACAACCTGCTCTGAAGATAGATGGCATAATCATCACAGACAAAAAAGATATTGCTAATGAGCTAGCTAAATCCATGGCAGAGATCTCCTCTGGAGCATCTTACACTGCTCGATTCTCCACTCTTCGTGCTGAACAGGAACAACACCCAGTGTCGTTCTTCAGTAGGAATGCAGCAGAACTTCCATACAACTTGCCATTTTTGCGCAAGGAGATGGACTCTGCTTTGCAGTTCTGCCGTAAGACTGCCCCAGGAAGTGACGATATTCCATATCAAATAATATCTCACTTACCGGAGAGCTCCCAGAAGTTCCTGTTGGACTTATTCAATAAGATCTATAGGGAGGGCACAGTGCCATCCACATGGAAAGAGGCTATAATCATTCCTGTTCCTAAACCTGGCAAAGATACTTCCACACCAGGAAATTACAGACCAATTTCTCTCACCAGCTGCATCTGCAAGCTGATGGAGAAAATGGTAAACTTCAGGCTGACATGGCTGCTAGAAAAAGAAAACGTGTTGACCCCATATCAATATGGCTTTAGAAAATTGAGATCGACCACAGATGCACTTGTGAGGATGGAAACTGCTATACAGAATTCCTTCGCACAGCGACGTCACATGTTAGCAGTCTTTTTTGACCTTGAAAAGGCTTACGATACGACTTGGAAGCATGGTATACTCATGAAGCTGTATGACATTGGTTTAAGAGGAGCATTTTCTCTAACCTGGAAGACCAGCTGGAAGGGGTCCCACAAGGGAGTGTCTTAAGTGTGACCCTGTTTGCCATTGCTATAAATGACCTTGTAAAAGTTGTTCCAAGTTCTGTCTCATGTAATCTGTATGTGGATGACTTTACACTGTACTGGTCAGGAGGAAGCTTACATTATGTGCAAGGACACATGCAGGCTGCAATAAATCAGGTTGTACAGTGGGCAACATATCATGGGTTCAATTTTTCTCCAAGCAGGACCATGGCTATACATTTCCACAAACGAGGAAAATTCCACCCTTCCCTCTATTTAGGAGCAAACCCACTGCAATTTGTCCAAGAGGTGAAGTACTTGGGTCTAATTTTTGACTCAAGACTTACATGGGTGCCTCACATCAAACAGTTAAAAGTGAAGGCTATAAAAGCGCTTAGTATTTTGCGGGTTCTTTCACATCTATCTTGGGGTGCAGACCGCACAACGCTTCTACGGCTTTACCGAGCGCTTATTCGTAGTAAGCTTGATTATGGCTGTGAGGTGTATTCTTCTGCAACTCCCACTGTTCTCCGGATGTTGGACTCGGTTCATAATGAAGCTCTCAGTCTTCACCTGTGGAATCCCTGTATGCTGAGAGTGGAGAACCACTCTTTCATTACACCGGGACTACATGAACCTGATTTACTACACGAGACTACAAAGGATTCCGGGATCTCCTACATCCAGATTGGTTTTCAACCCCCTTGAGGATAGCCGATCCTATGGTAGGAGAATGAGGAATCTTGTGGAAGATCTTAATTTGAGTCTCACTAAGGTTCTGGCTGTTGGAATTCCCCAATTCCCCCTTGGACTAATCAAGTCGACCTGATTTGGTCGGAATTGGGAAAGGGGAGAGATCAGAAGCAGAAGTCAGAGAGAAATTTCTTCAGCATATTTCTAAGTACCAAGGATCAGAGGCAATATATACAGATGGTTCGAAATCTGAAAATGGTGTGGGCTTTGCAGCAGTGAGCAGAAGGAAGACTGCATCTGGCAGTCTTTCTCTAGCAGCCTCGATCTTTACTGCAGAGTTACATGCCATCCTTGCAGCAGTTAAGATGACTAGAGATCTTACGAACCATTCTATTGTGATATATTGTGACTCTCGTAGTGCCTTGCAAGCAATCAAGAGCTTAAACTCATCACATCCAGTAGTAAGGGAGGTTCAAGATTGGCTTGCACTGATGTCAACACGTAAAAAGATAACTCTGTGTTGGGTGCCAGCGCATGTTGGTATCAGTGGGAATGAGCAAGCTGATCAGAAGGCCAAGGCAGCTGCTGCTCAGCCTTGTGATGCTCGTTTTCCTCTCCCACACACCGATCTGAAACCCAGCATAAGGAGTTGTCTTCGCAATAAATGGAAGGAACAATGGAAGCATACCTCCAGAAACAAACTGCGAGACATTAGAGATGACCTTGGCAGTTGGGCGACTAGCATCCATCCCAACCGAAAAGTGGAAGTTGCATTAACAAGACTAAGAATCGGGCACACAAGACTGACTCATGGGCTGATGATGGCTAAAAGTCAAGCACTTTGTGAAGGATGCCAAGAGCCATTAACGATCGCACATGTAGTGGAAAGATGTGCAACATTCTCAGACCAAAGATGTATGTACTTGTCTCCCTCATATACACTGAAAAATGTAGTGGGGGAGGATTGTGATATAGAGGGTCTTATTAGTTTCCTTAGGGAGACTAATATTTTCAATAAAATCTAATCATGCATAATTTTTATGCAATAATTTTATACATTTAGAGCATAATATTTATGCTTTGATTTTTAATTTGTTTATTGTTATTTATAAGATATCTATTGATAGATTTTAAAAATTTTAAATATTTAAATATTTCTATTTAATAAGGCATTCGCCGCTAATGACCTTAGCTGTTGCCTCGGCAGATAATTTTAAATAATCAATCAATTAATTTTATCTGTGAACTCATCGATGAACTGAGACTGAAGAACGTCTTCACTATGCTAGATGCTTGCACTGCATACTGGAGGGTATAAGTCAAAGAATCTGACCGGAGAAAGATGGCATTTTCAGATGGCTACCGATTCTTCCTTTTGGTTTATTAACAGCTCCAACCACATTCCAGACAACGATGAATGTCGTCTTCTCATCAGTACTTGGACGTCATACCCTAGCCTACCTAGATGACGTCATCATCTACAGTCAACACCTTCAACACCTTAATGAGACTTTGCAGTTGCTCTCATTAGCTTAACATGGAGAAGTGTCAGTTTGCCGCAACAACCATAGACTTCCTCGGCTTTACAATTTCACCCGATGAAGTCTCCCCAAACAGAGATAAGGTGTTGGCTATTTCTAACACATCTCCACCACAAACAGTTAGAGAAGTTCGACGTTTCCTAGGAGCAACAGGATTTTTCAGGATGTATGTTCCTGGATATGTAACCCTATTACATTACATCTATTGCTGAAGAAGGATCAATCTTGGACATGGTGACCTGAACAACACGCAGCACTTGAAACTTTGAAAGATAAGCTGACATCTGCTCCTGTCTTATGAGAGCCTGACTTCTCCAAGGAATTTGATGCCTCTAGCATCACATTAGGAGCCTGTCCCATGCAAAGAGATGACAACCATACACCACATGCAGTTGCTTATTTTAGCAGGAAGCTCTGGGATGGAGAAACTCGCCATCCAGCTATTGACTTGGACGCCCTGGCTGTTGTGGAAGGAGTCTGAACTTTTGATTATTATCTTTATGGATGGCGACCACCGACCAGTAGTTTGTGTTCAGCTGGAAAACCAAGTGTCCAAGAATGACAAGGTTTGACAAGACGTCTTTCTTTGATTTTAACACACAATACAAAGAGGGTGCCACAAATAAAGCCCCAGATTTACTCTCCAGACAAGTTGCAAAGCTGACAATAACAGAGGTTTCACCTAAAAACCTAGCAGAAGAACAGAAAGCAGATCCTCAGCTTGCAGAGATTTGCATTTATCTACAGGGGGGAAACATGCCAACAAAGTAATTTCATTATCCTCTTGCTGATTTTGAGCTGAAGGAAGGTGTCCTTTATCGGTTGAAGCACGTACCATATCGGATTACTTACCAACTAGTGGTTCCACTAGTTGGAATGATCGCCCATGAACCTGACACCAATTTGTTCTTGAGTTGCAGCTGCAGATCAATTCAGCTATTCATCAGACGACTGGAGAGCAACCTGTCTATGCTAACAGGCCACCATGCTAACTTCCAGATTGGTCTCACCAATGAAACCGTGTTTGATGAAAACATAAATTTGCAAGCATGTTTACAAGAGGCCTGCCAAGCAGCTGTGAAAACCTCAAAGGAAGCATGTCGGATTTATGAACGACAGTACGACAAAGGAAAGAAGGTGGAATTGTAGCCGACTGAAGGCCCATTAGTCTGGTACTTTAAGTACCGGCACAAGATGGGCGGTCTACCCCCTCTCTCCAGGAAGTGGAGAGGTCCTGCCAGGATTATGAGATGTGTAGGTCCAGTTGCCTTTGAGAGTGAAGACCTCGAAACGGAAGTCCAGTTAAAAGCCCACCTGAATCTCCTGAAGGCTTATCATCCACCGACAGAACTCTCATATGGCAAGAGTGAAAGTGATGAAGAAGAGGATGATGGTATAGATGATCCGAATCCATCAAACCCAGATGACACTTGGGTTGCTGTGCTGACCTTTCTGGTGATGGAGCCAGAGTTTAATGCCAGTAGGCATGATTGCCGAGACAAGAAATCTGCACCCAGATGAGCAGATGATGTAGCACTGACTCCTTTTGTATTATTTGTATTGTCTCTTTATGATTTAATATGCAAGACACGTTCAGCTGTCTGCATTATGCTAGTTTGTTGAGGTAAGTAACGGGGCTCAAGCCAACCTTTCTTCTGTTTAGGTTGTCTCCGCTTTCTGCTTCAACCCATGGTTATGGGAGGATTGTGGAGGTTCTTCAAACCTCGCCCCTGAGAGGCACAGCAGAATCCAGATGGAGTGTCTAGATCTCCATTTTTTACCGTTTTACCCCTGCTCACTTTTAGTTATGTTTCCCTTTTTTACCCCATTTTCTGTCACGATTATCACGTTTTCTGTGTTTTATTTCGTTCTTTTAAGTAATGATTGATGTCTTTTATTATTTAAGCTCTTAAAGCTTGCCTTGTACTATTTTATTTAGTGCTTTTAATAATTCTGATCGTCACTTTGTTATTTTTTAGATTAAGATTTATTTTTCGCGTTCTTATTTTAACTTTTTCTTCGATTTGTAGACGAGAATGACGCACTGATCTAAAAAAAAAGACTGGATCGAGCTTCCTATTGTTTTCGCGGTAAGGTTTATGAAGCTAATTGGCTCTTAGTGGGCGCCATGACACTGAGATCCAATGCGCTGGAAAGTATAAGGTAAACATACCAAACTCATTAACACTATATGGTGATAATGATTCAAATACCAATAATGTTTGGCACACGATTTTCTCATGAATTTGTGCGAAGATGTACTCGTACCAAAAGTTATTTGAAAATTTAAATCCCCAGAGAATCAAACGTTGAATAAGATTGTTCTGCTTTTTGGCACCAAATGAAGTTCAAAATCGCCTTAGGCCGCCTTCACCTTGATAAAAAAAAAAAAAAAAAAATTCAAGTTAAACGAACAAAGTCAAATTTTTGTTACGCTGATTGTAGCTGCAAACGGATTGCTGACAGACTAGCCTAGAAATATCTCTAGTTTATAATTTTTGTTAGAAAATAGCTGAAAACTGCTTTCTGGACAGAAACTCACCTTAATTCATGCAAAGCAGAGACTTCATTGGGAAATCTACAGCAATTTTCCACTGCGCCCCAAGTCATCCACTGATTGTTTGGGTCTCACTGTCATGGCGCCGGAGTTTTCAATAGTGCTTCACAACAAAGCACTGGTTGCTCGATCCATTCTTTTTTTTTTTTTTTTTTTTTTTAGATCAGTGGAATGACGGGATTTGGCCTTTTTATATGGTAATTTTGTCTTTTTATTATATGTGTTTGTATTTTGATTTTATGATTTTACCATATAAATGTTTTTATTCATGTTATTGTTATTGACATTTTTTTTTTCTTTTAGCTTTTAAGCGATGTCAATACGTCAGTACTTTTTAAGAAGCTTTATTTTTCAATGGTTTTAATTATTTGTTAGCCCTTTAACTTTTTATCATTCTCGTTTATTTTTGTACATGCCATGCATTTTTTCATATTTTAATTATGTTTATTTATGAAAATTAAGAAAATGAAGGCAGTGACGTCACCAAGATGTCTGTGTATAATACGGAACCGCCGAAACAACAAATGAGAGATCTGTCTGAAACTGTCTTTGTGTCACCCCCCCCCCCCCTGGATTTACTTCAGCCTGAGACGTCACCAGAACAAAGGTTGCACTGAGCAGACTTCCCGTTACTTGCCTAGGTAATTTGCTGGACGTTGTCTTTCATATTTGTGTTTTATTTTGTTTTCATTGTTTTAAGCGCTTTTAGATGTATTTTATGCAGAAGCCTTTTAGGGTTCTGCTCTGCCCGCTTCGTTTTTTTTTTTAACCTTTAGTCACCTTTTAAGTTTAGTAATTAACATTTTAAGCATTTTTTACTAAGTTAATGTAAGTTTCCTTTTCTTATCTTGTATTTTAGTAAAGTAACGTAATTTTAGTGTGTATTTTTTATTTACATTTTGTGCCTTAAGCAGTTTTATCATTTCAGTATCTTTTAAGTTCTTTTATTTATCGTATTTTAAATAATAGGCTGAGCCATAAGGACTTCAGTTCATATTTCTCCGCTCAGGGTACATGTCAAGCCTGCGTAAGATCCTGGGTCACTACTCACTACCATTTTACAGGCCCAGGATCTGTATCAAGTTGTTCAGGGGAGTGAATGGGACCCTTATTTGCGTCCCTAAGCCGTTCTCGCTTCATGAGAGGCTTCAGCTCGCTTCACGAGGCTGGGGTTTAAGTCGGGCTTCTCGTTATAGATTAACAACCATCCTTACACTACCTTCATGGATGCTGGTCCAGCCCAAATGCCACAAGCAAATTTAAGATGGAAAACAGACAATGCCAACTGGCAAGCCTTTCAGAATGCCTTGGCCCACTGTCTTAGAAGCAATGAACAACCACAGATTGAAAACGTGGAATCGCTAGGAGCCAGAATTATCAGTGCCATAAATCAAACGGCCTCACAGACTGTACCTAAAACTCAGCCATGGTCCAGGAGTTATTAAGACGCCTGGTAATTTAATGACGAGATTAAGGAAGTCAACCACAGAATAAACATGTGTAGAAAACATTTCCGAAGGGAAAGAACCCCTAACAACCTAGCCCTTCTAAAGGAAGCAGTCAGGGATGCTAAGGAAACTGCCACGAGAGTCAGGCAGGAAAAGTGGCTGGAATGGTGTGAGTCCTTTGACCACCACACCACCCTTACAGTGTTGTGGCAATGGGCCTCCGCTCAGCCACGAGGAGCCCACACCACGACCCTCAATCAGAAGCAAACAGACTGGTGCAGGAGTTCTATCCGAGCAACAGCAACAGTCTGCCAGCTGAACTGAGGGCAAACCAACAATGCCTACAACCAGGCAGACTTGCTCATATCAGAGGAGAGGGCAGCCGAACCCGATAACTCAGATGCCATCTTCTCTCTGAGGGAACTAAGACTAACTTACAAAAACAGTTCTTACTCAGCCCCGGATTCTGATGGGATCTCGTACCTCCATCATTCCCCACCTAGGACTGGCAGGTGAGCTTGCATTCCTGCAACTCTTTAACAAGTCCTGGGAAACTCTACCCCAGAACTGGAAGAGGGCTATCATATTTCCCATCCCAAAACCAAAGGAGCCAGGGAAGTACCGCCCCATCTCTCTCCTCAGCTGTTTGGGCAAGATGGCCGAGAGAATGGTACCAAACCGACTCCAATGGAAAACGGGACCCCATATGAACACCTCCATGGGTTTACAAGGGGCATGAGCACAGCACACAATATATCCACGCTCTTAAGCACAATCAGCACTGTCACTTCTGTGGTAGTATTCATAGACCTGGAAAAGGCTTTTGAACTAGCAAGTCCTCTTGCTATTCAGGAGACCCTGATCCAGAAGGGAATCAGAGGTTAAAGATACATTCTATTATATTAAATTGATACTTATTAAGTGACTTTACGTTCTGTTTAATACGTGACAGACCACGAGATATTAAGATATAACCTGACTAAATATCTAAAAATCACATTGGACAAGACATCCAATAAAATGTGTAATAACAAGATAAGAAACCTGCTGAGACCTAACGATGACTGTACACTGACAGGAGCTGAAGGCCACTGCTCGTTCATTTACTCTGGTCGTGATATTACCGTTGTCATTATCATTATTATTATTGTTGTTGTTGCTATTATTATTATAATTATTGTTATTGTTATTGCTGTTATTATTGTTGTTGTTAATATTATTATTATTATTATTATTATTATTACTATTATCATTATTATTGTTGTTGTTGTTGTTGTTCTTATTGTCCTTATTGTTGTTGTTGTTGTGTTCTTCTTCTTATTATTATTATTGTTATTATTATTATTAGTAGCAGTATTGTCATTATAATTATT
>NC_051424.1:15128770-15131270 GCF_015228065.2 Penaeus monodon
TAGCTTAGGAGTCTAATACTGTAAGTACATATAGTAGCTTGAGCGTCATTTTTCCCTACACAGAATCCAGTCTTCCTTCAGGTAACTGTTATCTTATCTAGCTTAGCATGGATAGGCCCATAATAGTTTTTAATTCATGGCATTATTAAATATAGTGATTCCATAACTATTCCATATAATACTGAACTGACTTTATGTTTATTTCTACTGAAATTCTTTGAAAATCAATGAACTAAATTAAATGTTATGACAGTTGTTATAATGTAAACTACAAAAGATTATTTTAATAAATATATATAGCAAATACTACTTTTGGTAAGGGTCCAGTCTCACCCAGCCATCTTTTATAAGAAAACGTTAGGGCAAATAAATCAGAGACATAGCTCAGTTTTCTAAAAATCGCCATCCGATAGCCTTTCCTACTTTTTATAAACAAATCAATGATGTTTTATTTTTGCTACGTTTATTGTAACATTTTAATTTTGTATGTAGATAAAGCTTACATAAAGGACAATTTCTTTCTGCTTAAGAGGATATGACACTAGAATATTACCATGATAATGTGAATTATTTACAGTAAGTACTAAGTATCTTACATTGCGCAAATCGATGTGTCTGGCCCGTATTACTAGCAAGAGGGTGCTTCCTACTCGCCTACTACTATTTTAAAATCCAGTATGTTGGCACATGATTTGCCCACGAAACATTTTGAAAAACAAATGGTATGGCGCATGCATGTGACAGTGGTCGCGAGAGCCAATAGTATTCCATGAAATATTTTGAACCAATCACATGTCACCCTATGTCACAGGTATGTATAGTGGGTACGGAAATCAAATGTAAAATGTCTACTCAACATGGAATTCAGGTGCGAAGGGTATGATCCTCATTATTATAGTGTTATATCTGATTAGTTAAAAAAAAGAAAAAAGAAAAAAGATAACACTATGGAATTCCTGAAAGCACATGGTGTTTTGCCAAAGGCGGTAAATTACCCACATTTAAATTTATCTTGCAAATATCGTGAAGATCGACATATGTGGTACTGTGGTAAATGGTAAAAATAGCAAAAACAAAACGGCGCAAAAGTTGCGTTATTCGACCAGCGATTATACAGGTAGGTTTCTGCAGGAGACACATTTGGAATCTTATTTTACTTATGAATCACTAGCTTCAAACGTACTGGGACCATAACTTAGTAATTAAATGAATTGGATTTTCTAAATGAACTAAGGTAGGTTGGAGAAGTTTTTGTTCTGAAGTGACCTAATTTTTTTTTGCAAAATCAAAATTCTATAGGAAGTGCCGGTATAATGGTTAAGATAGGCGAGGCGCTGATCGTGCGCTGAATATACAATAGGAGCAGACAGTTGAGCGTGTAAGTAAAAAGAAATTAATTGTGCCTTTGCTAGACACTGATCGTAGGCCCGACACGCTTATGCCCCTAATCAAGAAATATATCAAACCTAATAGCATGATATACAGTGATGGACGGGCTGCCTACAGAAACCTACATCATGGAAACAAACACCTAAGTATTAATCATTCTGAGAACTTTGCAGGCTCACACGACCCAGAAATCCACACACAGAACATAGAAAGATTGTGGAGGGATATGAAGGAATGGATGCTAAGGCGAGGAATCAAAAGCGAATATCTAGCGCAATATATCGCACATTATTTATTTATTCAGGGTAATTTTAAATGTCTCATACATTTTTTTTCGGGAAGCGGCACTGTTATACCCGTCGCAGGGCGGCAAAAAGCGATATCTGCTCTTGCCAGCCCCAATTTCTCTCGATGAGGACAGTTCTTCCGAGAACGAATGAAACAGGCAACAACAAGTTTCATATATAACCATATAGAGTAAGCAAAATGTACAATTTCGGTTTTACGTAACTAATAACGTGTTTTCGCCCACTTCGAGGCACTTTGCATCAGAAATGATCATAAAATATTCTTGAAACCGTAAAAATGGATATCATGTATAATGACCAAGTACTGGCAAACTAGCGATTATAATGTGTAGCAAACTGCGGCAGTTCTTAGCCAACGAAAACTTCAGAAAATGTCACTCTTTTCTGACCAATCAACAATATTTTTTCCCCGAAACCTGTGCCCTTACCCACACACACACACAAAAAAATGTTTAGTCAGCTCGCTGTCACAGCAAGTACACATGTGAAACAATATTATATTGTCGCAAAAACTTTTATCACTACGAATACTACCACATGGAACATGTATGAGATTAAAGCGTTACAACGAAAGCACGAAGGTTAGTAAGATTTGATTGACCTAAAATGAGAATCGGGAAAACCCATACCTTTATTGACGAGGTAAACCTCGTTAGATAATAAGCAAATAAGTATGATAAGCATTTGCTTCTAATAGTAGAATACACGCTGTATTGTTGAAAATTATAACCTGTATGGCTTAAATTCGCTGTCTATTCCAAACGACCACAATTTATGGATTCGGTGTTCCGTCACAACGCATG
>NC_051424.1:15136270-15143770 GCF_015228065.2 Penaeus monodon
GTTTCAACTGCAACGAATGTAACGCGTTAGTGATTTTATCTTTATCATGAATATCGTATTTATTTCTCTTGAAGCGTGTTTTCCCATCTTGACCTGGCCTCACTTTCACTTCCGGTCGGACAGCATGTTAGATAGCTTGAGACACAGCTCGCTGTTCCTATTACTTGGTTGTTTGTAATTGTTTGCACCATAGGAATACACATAGCTTTGTTACATTGCTCAATAGTGACACATTCTATCGGCGCTAGAATGGAGCTTGTAACGCAATTTTTTATAAACTTATTTAAGTATAATGTTAGGATTTTCCTCATATTATAGTGCACAGGGATGTCTGATATAACCTGTGGTTGCGTATATCTCCTAATAGATCTACGCTCTGATGTTGTGATAGTTGGTACAAGTAAAACCGAAGTTATTCGTTTGATCGGCAACTTTCGAGTAGGTGTGACTTGCAGTTGCGTCTGTTAGTTAATGTAGGACTAGGGTTTAATGTAGAAAATCATTATTCGCTTATTAATCACGCCCTTCTCACCCTCTAGAAGTCACTTGCATGTTTTGGGCAAATCCCAAGCGATCGTGTGATCCATGATAGATACTCGTAGGGAATGTCATGAGCACCCATCACAGATATACAAAAGAGAGTAGGTTATTTATAGATTTTCCCGGCTCAGTTCGCTTCATTGTACGGCATTTTGGATATAGGAACCCCTGTCGATGAAGTCTGACATGCACAGTTTGACATGGCTACCTCGGCAGTTCAGAATTTCTGACCCCGAGAAGATTTGTTTGCTAGAAAGCTTGCGAATATTTTTTTCATGTACATTTCACATACATTCTGTCGCTTATCATTAAATGTTGAATTCAATGTGGTACTTGAAATAATTTTGTATTAATAGCATTGCTAATTCATTGCTGTTTTGTTATACTGAATGTTAATCTTCATCTTTGTGATTCATTTTCTGTGTGAGCTCACTCTCACTTTCATTCTCATTCAATGTCACTCACACACACACACACACACACACACACACACACACACACACACACACTCACTCACTCACTCATCCACGTAGAACAAAAGACACTGAAACCTCTTCATTAATAAGGTTTGCTGCAGGCGTAAAGGTCTATGATGTATCTCTTTTGCCCTCTCCTATTTTTCTCCTTTATCTTGTAAAAGTAAAACACAAAATGATAAAAAAGACGAAAATAAAGTAAAAAAAATGAACATTAAAAACTACAGGACCCTGCTGCAGAAACAATCACCTTAAGATGCTGTAGGAAAGACATTACCAGAAGATCATCATAAGCCTGTGGACCAGATGTTAGTCAGAGCTGGTATTAAGCTGCCCGAGGATATAGTGGAAGGGCGCCGCCTGCCGGGACGCCCATAGATCCAGTCAAACTCTAGGAGCTTGTCAGCGCAGGTATCAGCTGCCCTGAGATGCTGAAGAGGACGCCTCAAGCCCGGACGCCCGTAGATCCAGATGACAATTATGAGGCCGTAAGGACGAGCATGCACCCGAGAAGGACCTGGACGAGATCTGCAAGGATGTGTGGACGAGTATGCTGCCGAGTTATATCTGGACAAGGATATGTGGACATCGAAGACAGATGGAGTATACTAAAGACCAGGAAGAAGACAGTGACGAGCAGCCAAGAAGATGCACCAAAGACAATGCACGCAAAAACGAAATGATAGTCATTAACAGACGGAACCGGTGACCTCACCTCGCCCTCCCCACATTTCCTGCAGCTGCCCCACAATTCCTGCAGTTGATACCTATGCCACGTGTTCGGTGGACGCTCACATCTTGTACTCGAGGATGACCCAGATTTAGTAGTTTGTGCCCAGCGCTTGACGTGACCAGGTTGTCACCGCCTCTGGTCCCCCACAGGGCTGGTTAGCTGGACACGCGACTCCGCATTCAGCGATTACCATGAGACATCGTCTCATGTGTGCCCTTACTGTGTTGTACTCTTCCGTAATAAAGAGTCAAGCCATTATAACCAATATCACTGCCAACCAGTCACAAACTTTCTTGAGAGGCACTCATAGCCTGTCACACACACACACACACACACACACACACACACACACACACACACACACACACACACACACACACACACACACACACACACACACAAGTCTGGGAAGTATTATTGCCGAAAATGGGAAATGTGAGGAAGTTAAAAGAAGAATTGGGATGGCTAAGGATGCATTTCAGAAGCTAAGGAAGGTGTTAAAGGATCGGAAGGTGTCGATAGATACCAAGCTTAGAGTGCTGGACTGTTATGTAAATTCCATCCTTACATACAGCAGTGAGTGCTGGACAATTTCAGCCCAAATGGAAAGAAGATTGGAGGCAGCGGAAATGTGGATTCTAAGACGAATGTTTAGAGTATCTTGGACAGACCCTGTCGCCAACGATGCAGTTCTAAGAAAAGCTGAGAAAAATAGCTTTAAAACAAGAATTACTGAAAAGAACCAGAGATAGGAAGCTATGGACAACCCCTATCACCTACGTCCTGAATAGACACTTAGAGAGAGAAAGGCATGAAGAGAGGGAAAACACCAGGTGAAGACGAAATTAGTGTAGACCTTATAATAGATGCAGGAGAAATTGCGACAGTAAAATTAGCCAATCTTTTTTAACAAATGCCTTCTCAACAGATAAGTTCCGAAAGCCTGGAAAATGCAACAATTATTTTGCTACATCAAAAAGGGAATTGAAAGGATCGAATAAACTACCGACCCATAAGCCTCCTTTCTGTTACTTACAAATTGTTCACAAAAGTCATCACAACATGCATAACTGTCAGTCTGGATTCTAACCATCCTACAGAATAGTCAGGCTTCCGCAGTGGATTCTCAACAAACCACACCCACACGCTCACCTAAATAAGGGAAAAATAAATGAATATAGGAAACCCCTGTGTATGGCATTCATCGGTTACGAAAAGGCATGTGACTCTGTACAAATACCAGCAGTACTAGAAGCTATTCGAAGACAGGGAGTAGAGGAAGTATAATGTGATTGGGAAGCTATATACGAAGATGGGATAGCAACTATCAAGCTCCACACGGAAACCAATAAAATATTTAGGATGAATAAGACAAACACTAAGATCATGTTCAACAGTAGAGTTCAGTTCGAACAGATACATGTACAAGGTGAAGTGCTAGAGGTAATAAATACCTAGGGCAACTCATACAGACAAACACATCTAGTGAAGAGGAAATTAAGCAACACATCAGTCTAGGCTGGAGCGCCTTCAGCAGACATAGTAGCATACTAAGAGGCTCCTCACCATTACTTTAAAAAGAAAAGTCTTTAACCAATGCACCTTCCCAGTTATGACCTATGGATCAGAAACATGGATTACAACCAAATTACTGGAGAGGAAACTAATAAGTGCCCAGAGAGGCATGGAGAGGATGATCCTGGGATCAAGGAACAGGCAAAAGTGGAAGCATCAAAAAGAAAAAAATGGCAATGGGCAAGTCATGTATATTGGAGACAGGGCAACAGGTGGACAAAGAAAGTGACAAACTGGGCTATAGATAACATAAAGGGGCCAAGAATCAGACCAATGACAAGATGGCATGACTGGAAACAAAAAAACACAAAACAGCCAAAATTGGAAAAAAATAGAAGAGACCTATGTAGCAGCACGACCCAGCAACCTGGAGTTCAGCGTAGTTACCCAGGTTGGGTCACACAGGTCCACAGCCATGTCCGCGCTCATTGGACAGCGGGCTCCCCTCGTTCCTTGCGCGCTTACACAGCGCTAGTGTATTTAAGCCGCAGAGCCGAAAAACGAGATCAGCATTCCCCGATCCTCCAGCAGAATCAGACAACAGCAGCAGCAGCACAAGGACTGCCCAGTCCTTAGCCGACTGGGGAGCCTACCGGCTTCCCCGTTGATCTCCGACTTCACTACCAACACCCAGCCATACCTGTGGGCACTCACACCCACAACAAATACTCCCCAAAGAGATAAGACACCAGTAACCACAAATAGAAGATGACCAACTATCATTCTTCTATACCTACATCCTGTAGTGGATATATTCAGGCTGATGATATATATATATATATATATATATATATATATATATAATATATATATATATATATATATATGTATGTATATAAACACATACACACATCTCTCTATCTATCTATCTGTCTATCTATCTATACATACATACATAGTTATGCACACACACACATACATACACACACATACATCCATATATGAATATATATACATACTACTATATATATGCATATATAGCATATATCATCATCATCAAGGGGCTAACGCCGACGGGGGCGCATAGCCGCATCCACCCTTCGCTTCCAGCCACGAAGATCCTTCGAGGTGAGTGTCCAGGCAGGCCCACGGTCCATCCTAGTTCCTCGCGACAGGTCTCGTCGAACTGCCCAAGCCATGATCTCCTGGGTCGTCCCACAGGCCTCCTCCACCCAGGGCAGGGTCGTCCACAGGGAAACGAGCTAGGTGCCCATATAGCCTGAGTTGGCAATCCCGGATTATGCAAGTAACAGGTCCCATGCCAGTCTCATGGTGTAACCGCTGGTTGGACACGTGGTCCTGCCAACTGTACCCCATGATCCGACGAAGGGACTTGTTACAAAAGGCATCAAGACGAGACTCCAAGACACTGGATAGCATTCAGGTTTCGCTTCCATAGAGCAAAACTAGCAGTATTAAGGCCTTGAAGACACGCAGCTTGGTCCTTCTGCATAGGTACCGACATCTCCAAACGCTCTTGTTGATCGAGTTCATGGCTCCTGTTGCTAGACCAATCTGTCTTATTGACTTCTTGGTCTGACAGTCAGAGATATGGACTATGGTACCAAGGTATGTAAAACTTTCTGTAACTTCAATGTCCTCGCCGCAAGCATGGATCGACTGAACGGTTTCCCCTAACAGGCTACCAAAGTCCTGAATCTTGGTCTTGGTCTTTGCCTCATTGCTAAATGCATCAAGAGCCGCCACCAGTGACTTCAAGGACTCAGATAAGATAGCAACATCATCGGCAAAGTCAAGGTCTGAGACCTTGATATTGCTTAGTGTTGCTCCACACTGACTTTGGCTATTAGCTCTGTCCAGTATAAAGGCTTGCTATTAGGCCAATAATCTGTGTCAGAATTCCCCTGAGTCTCAGGATCTCCCATAGCGATTCCTGATGCACTAAGTCAAACGCCTTCTTGAGGTCGATGTAGGTTGCAAGCAACCCATGACCAAATTCACGACGGCGTTCCACAATTACTCGAAGCGCTAGTATACGGTCTATCGTGGACTTGCCAGGAGTAAATCCAGATTGCTCCGGTCTCTGATGCCTTAGTAGGTGGTTGCGGATCGGTTTCAGAAGAATGTGGGCGAGAACTTTGCCTGGTATGCTGAGCAGTGCTACAATCCCAATGATCCCCTTTCTCCTTCCAAAGAGGGATGACCACGACCCTCACCAGGTCAGGGGGAATGGTACCACACTGCCAGATGACAGTCAGGACTGTATGCAGGCCCCAAGCCATAGGTTTACCCCCAGCCTTTAGCAGTTCAGCAGGGATATCACATATGCCTGCAGCTTTCCCACTCTTCAGCTTGGAAATCACCATCCTAACCTCTGTTAGGGTAGGAGGTTCCTCGCTGATGGGTGGGTCTGGGACAGGTATTGTGACATCACTTGCATCCAAGTTAACTGTTGGAGGGTCTATCTGGTACAACTGCTGAAAATACTCAGCCCAACGATCACGAACCCCAACATGATCTGAGATGATCCGTCCATCTGCTGATCAGACTGCAGTCATCTGTGAGGAGGGCTTAGGATTCAAGAAATGACCTTAAACCTCCTCAGCAAGATTCCTGATGAGCTGTTCCTTGTCCGAGCCCTACATACTATGGAGCGATGCAAGACTTGATTACGATTCAGCCGAGAAATGGGACACGCTTCAGTGCCCTCTAATGTCTCCAGGGAGATAGAATTCTGCCTTGCCCTCGGGCATACGCCAATGGACTCCTGGGCTGCTTGGAGTGTTATGCGCTTGAAGAGCTCCCACAGAGCAACTGGGTCCGTCAGGTTTTCGGGGTCACCATGGCATGGTGACCCCATGGGCACACTCTTTCTCCCTTAGTCTGTCCAGGTGAAACACCTTAGGGTGGCCACTGGAAGGATGGAAAGTTTTGAAGTGGACCCACAGGGTAGCCACAACCAGCCTATGGTCAGTGCCACAGAACTCGGCACTCTGGTAAACCCTGCAGTTCTGGAGGATCCTCCATCGCGTAATAACAAGAATGTGGTCGATCTCCTTGGCCACTGTACACGTATCGCTGTACCATGTCCGGCGATGCGGGTCGGGGCGCTGGTACCAGGAGCCAGAGATCCTCATTTTTTGGGACCTAGCAAAGTCCCGGAGAAGGAGGCTATTCTCGCTGCTGGGTCAGCTCCCGAGCCATGGGGGCCGACAGACATATTATAGCCAGCTTGGTCACAGCCGGATACCGCATTGAAGTTAACCAGAACAATGCGGATATCTCGTCGGGGGCAATTGTATGCCACAAATACGAGTTTGGCATAGAACGCCTCTTTCACATCAAGTTTACATATATCGGTAGGAGCGTATACAGCAATAAGATACATGAAGAAAAAGGCATGCTTCAGTCTCAGTGCCATAACACGCTCATCAACCGGTGTCACCTCAACTACCGAGGGCTGAAGTCGGCTGGAGATGGCTATGGCTACACCCTGGAGGTGGTGACCATCGCTGCGGCCCGATCAGTAGTAGGTGTACCCACCCATACTGATCGTGCCACTACCATGTCTTCTCAAATCCGAGAGGGCAGCCACCTCAACTCCCAGTCGCTTTAATTCCCGCGATAGCAGAGGTAACCGCTCATCCTGCTGCAAGGACCAGCTGTTCCAAGCGCCTACCCGGAAAGCTTGCCTGAGGTTAAGCCTCGGGCGGTAAACGGGTGCCGCCCCTCTGCCGCCCCCCCGCCGACGTCCCCCCAAAAAAAAGGGGGTCGGCGGGTGTGGGGCCCCCCTCCCCCTTTGGGGGGGTTTCCCGGGGGGCTCCCCCCACAAGCTTCATGGGGGGTTGCCTTTTTCTTTTTCCCCCGCCTCCCGGGGGCACAGGCGGGACGAGTAACCCCCAAATCCTGCCCCCGACGTTTGCCCAAAAAACACACACCACACACACACACACACACACACCAACACAACACACACACACAACCACACACACACCACAACACACCCAACACACACCAAACAATTATATATATATATATATATTTTATTAAAATATATTATATAATTTTATATATATATATTATGTATAACGTTAATGCGCGCGTTGTGTGTAGTTGTGTGTGTGGTGTGTGTGTGTGTGTTGGTGGGTGGTGTGTGTGGTGTTGGTTTTGGTGGTGTTGTTGTGTGTGTGTGTGTGTGTGGGGTGGTTGTGGTGG
>NC_051424.1:15156911-15161911 GCF_015228065.2 Penaeus monodon
CTTGGAGTCTCGTCTTGATGCCTTTTGTAACAAGTCCCTTCGTCGGATCATGGGGTACAGTTGGCAGGACCACGTGTCCAACCAGCGGTTACACCATGAGACTGGCATGGGACCTGTTACTTGCATAATCCGGGATTGCCAACTCAGGCTATATGGGCCACCTAGCTCGTTTTCCCTGTGGACGACCCCTGCCCTGGGTGGAGGGAGGCCTGTGGGACGACCCCAGGAGATCATGGCTTGGGGCAGTTCGACGAGACCTGTCGCGAGGAAAATAGGATGGACCGTGGGCCTGCCTGGACACTCACCCCGAAGGATCTTCGTGGCTGGAAAACGAAGGGTGGGATGCGGCTATGGCGCCCCCCGTCGGCGTTAGCCCCCTTGATGATGATGATATATGCTTTTATATGCATATATATAGTAGTATGTATATATATTCATATATGGATGTTATGTGTGTGTATGTATGTGTGTGTTGTGCATAACTATGTATGTATGTTTTAGATAGATAGACAGATAGATAGATAGATATGATGTGTGTATGTGTTTTATATACATACATATATAAAAATATATATATTATATATATATATATATATATAAAATATATATATATATAAAATTATCATCAGCCTGAATATATCACTACAGGATGTAGGTATAGAAGAATGATAGTTGGTCATCTTCTGTTTGAGGTTACTGGTGTCTTATCTCTTTGGGGAGAATTTGTTGTGGGTGTGAGTGCCCACAGGTATGGCTGGGTGTTGGTAGTGAAGTCGGAGATCAACGGGGAAGGCCGGTAGGCTCCCCAGTCGGCTAAGGGACTGGGCAGTCCTTGTGCTGCTGTTTGCTGTTGTCTGATTCTGACTGGAGGATCGGGGAATGCTGATCTCGTTTTTTCGGCTCGGGCGGCTAAATACACTAGCGTTGTGTAAGCGCGCAAGGAACGAGGGGAGCCCGCTGTCCAATGGAGCGCGGACATGGCTGTGGACTGTGTGACCCAACATGGGGAAAACTACGCTGAACTCCAGGTTGCTGGGTCGTGCTGCTACATAGGTCTCTTCTATTTTTTTCCAATTTTGGCTGTTTTTGTGTTTTTTGTTTCCAGTCATGCCATCTTGTCATTGGTCTGATTCTTGGCCCCTTTATGTTATCTTTTCAAGCCCAGTTTGTCACTTTTCTTTTGTCCACCTGTTGCCCTGTCTCAATATACATGACTTGCCCATTGCCATTTTTTTCTTTTGTGAGCTTCCACTTTTGCCTGTTTCCTTGATCCCAGGATTCATCCTCTCCATGCCTCTCTGGGCACTTATTAGTTTCCTCTCCAGTAATTTGGTTGTAATCCATGTTTCTGATCCCATAGGTCATAACTGGGAAGGTGCATTGGTTAAAAGACTTTTCTTTTTAAAGTAATGGTGAGGAGCCTCTTAGTATGCTACTATGTCTGCCGAAGGCGCTCAAGCCTAGACTGATGTGTTGCTTAATTTCCTCTTCACTAGATGTGGTTTGTCTGTATGAGTTGCCCTAGGTATTTATTACCTCTAGCACTTCAACCTTGTACATGTATCTGTTCGAACTGAACTCTACTGTTGAACATGATCTTAGTGTTTGTCTTATTCATCCTAAATATTTTATTGGTTTCCGTGTGGAGCTTGATAGTTGCTATCCCATCTTCGAAATATAGCTTCCCAATCACATTATACTTCCCTCTAATCCCTGTCTTCGAATAGCTTTCTAGTACTGCTGGTATTTGTACAGAGTCACATGCCTTTTCGTAACCGATGAATTGCCATACAACAGGGGTTTTCCTATATTCATTTTATTTTTCCCTTATTTTAGGTGAGCGTGTGGGTGTGGTGTTTTGTTGAGAATCCACTGCGGAAGCCTGACTATTCTGTAGGATGGTTAGAATCCAGACTGACAGTTATGCATGTTGTGATGACTTTTGTGAACAATTTGTAAGTAACAGAAAGGAGGCTTATGGGTCGGTAGTTTATTCGATCCTTTAAATTCCTTTTTTGATGTAGCCAAAATAATTGTTGCATTTTTCCAGGCTTTCGGAACTTATCTGTTGAGAAGGCATTTGTTTAAAAAAGATTGGCGTAATTTTCACTGTCGCAATTTCTCCTGCATCTATTATAAGGTCTACACTAATTTCGTCTTCACCTGGTGTTTTCCCTCTCTTCATGCCTTTCTCTCTCTTAAGTGTCTATTCAGGGACGTAGGTGATAGGGTTTGTCCATAGCTTCCTATCTCTGGTTCTTTTCAGTAATTCTTGTTTTTAAAGCTATTTTTCTCAGCTTTTCTTAGAACTGCATCTTTGGCGACAGGGTCTGTCCAAGATACTCTAAACATTCGTCTTAGAATCCACTTTTCCCCCTGCCTCCAATCTTCTTTCCATTTGGGCTGAAATTGTCCAGCACTCACTGCTGTATGTAAGGATGGAATTTACATAACAGTCCAGCACTCTAAGCTTGGTATCTATCGACACCTTTCCGATCCTTTAAACACCTTCCTTAGCTTCTGAAAATGCATCCTTAGCCATCCCAATTCTTCTTTTTAACTTCCTCACATTTCCCATTTTCGGCAATAATACTTCCCAGATTTTGTGTGTGTGTGTGTGTGTGTGTGGTGTGTGTGTGTGTTTTGTGTGTGTGTGTGTGTGTGTGTGTGTGTGTGTGTGTGTGTGACAGGCTATGAGTGCCTCTCAAGAAAGTTTTGTGACGGGTGGCAGTGAATATTGGTTATAATGGCTTGACTCTTTATTACGGAAGAGTACAACACAGTAAGGGCACACATGGGGGACGATGTCTCATGGTAATCGCTGAGTGCGGAGTCGCGTGTCCAGCTAACCAGCCCTGGGGGAACCAGAGGGGGGTGACAACCTGGTCACGTTCAAGCGCTGGCACAAACTACAAAATCTGGGTCATCCCTCGAGTACAAGATGTGAGCGTCCACAAAAACACGTGGCATAGGTATCAACTGCAGGAATTGTGGGGCAGCTGCAGGAAAAATGTGGGGAGGGGCGAGGTGAGGTCACCGTTCCGTCTGTTAATGACTATCATTTCGTTTTTGCGTGCATTGTCTTTGGTGCATCTTCTTGGCTGCCTCGTCCACTGTCTTCTTCCTGGTCTTTAGTATACTCCATCTGTCTTCGATGTCCACATATCCTTGTCCAGATATAACCTCGGCAGCATACTCGTCCACACATCCTTGCAGATCTCGTCCAGGTCCTTCTCGGTGCATGCTCGTCCTTACGGCCTCATAATTGTCATCTGGATCTACGGGCGTCCCGGGCTTGAGGCGTCCTCTTCAGCATCTCAGGGCAGCTGATACCTGCGCTGACAAGCTCCTAGAGTTTGACGGGGATCTATGGGCGTCCCGGCAGGCGGCGCCCTTCACTATATCCTCGGCAGCTTAATACCAGCTCTGACTAACATCTGGTCCACAGGCTTATGATGATTTTTCTGGTAATGTCTTTCCTACAGCATCTTAAGGTGATTGTTTTTTGCAAGCAGGGTCCTGTAGTTTTTTAATGTTCATTTTTTTTACTTTATTTTCGTCTTTTTTATCAATTTATATTTTGTGGTTTACTTTTACAACGATAAAGGAGAAAAATTAGGAGGGCAAAAGAGATACATCATAGACCTTTACCGCCTGCAGCAAAAACCTTATTAATGAAGAGGTTTCAGTGTCTTTTGTTCTACGTGGATGAGTGTGTGTGTGTGTGTGTGTGTGTGTGTGTGTGTGTGGGTGTGTGTGTGTGTGTGTGTGTGTGTGTGTGTGAGTGACATTGAATGAGAATGAAAGTGAGAGTGAGCTCCCCCACAGAAAAATGAATCACAAAGATGAAAATTAACATTCAGTATAACAAAACAGCAATGAATTAGCAATGCTATTAATACAAAAATTATTTCAAGTACCCACATTGAATTCAACATTTAATGATAAGCGACAGAATGTATGTGAAATGTACATGAAAAAAATATTTGCAAGCTTTCTAGCAAGGAAATCTTCTTGGGGTTAGAAATTCTCAACTTAGGAGATGGCCATGTCAAACTGTGCATGTCAGACTTCATCGACAGGGGGGTTCCTGTACCCAAAATGCCGTACAATGAAAGCGAACTGAGCCGGGAAAAATCTATAATAACCTACTCTCTTTTGTATATCTGTGATGGGTGCTCATGACATTTCCCTACGAGTATCTATCATGGATCACACGATCGCTTGGGATTTGCCCAAAACATGCAAGTGACTTCTAGAGGGGTGAGAAGGGCGTGATTAATAAGCGAATAATGATTTTCTACATTAAACCCTAGTCCTACATTAACTAACAGACGCAAACTGCAGGTTCACACCTACTCGAAAGTTGCCGATCAAACGAATAATTTCGGTTTTACTTGTACCAACTATCACAAATCAGAGCGTAGATCTATTAGGAGATATACGCAACCACAGGTTATATCAGACATCCCTGTGCACTATAATATGAGGGAAAAAATCCTAACATTATACTTAAATAAGTTTATAAAAAAAAATTGCGTTTACAAGCTCCATTCTAGCGCCGATAGAATGTTGGGCACTACTGAGCAATGTAACAAAGCTAAGTGTATTACTATGATACAAACTATTACAAACAACCAATTTATAGGAACAGCAAGCTGTCTCTCAAACTATCTGATGTGCCGATCGACCGGAAGTGAAAGTGAGGCCAGGTCCAAGATGGGAAAACACGCTTAAAGAGAAAATAAATACGATATTCATGATAAAAAGTAAAAATCACTAACGCGTTAACATTCGTTTGCAGTTGAAAAAAAATTAAAAATCTCTAATTAAAGAGAGAAAATTATTAACTACTGGAATAATGGAACGATAATCAGGGTTTTTGCCCAAAAATTCACAACAGGATGCGATCTAGGGTCAGACGAAATAGTGTGAAAAAAACAATGCCCTTTGCTGTCACATAGCCACTTTTTTACCCAACAAAACCAAAAAACGTGAGG
>NC_051424.1:15170619-15173119 GCF_015228065.2 Penaeus monodon
AAACCAAGCCCAATGTCGACAATCTGTATGCTATTCGGTCTGGTTCTGCAACGCCGTGACAAAGTTCTTGTTCCATGTTCGCATCACAACTTGTTCACATCTCTCACCTCATCTTTGTGAACTCATGAGAAGTTTCCCTTCGTGTATGTCTCTTGCATAACCGACATGAATGGAAGAGCAACATCTAGCGCCTCAAATATGCAGCTGGCCTTACAAGAGAGAGGGATGAGCGCCCCGCTGCGCAGAGCTCGACATGCATAACTACCACAACTAGGAGCTTCACTAATCGAGCAAATAATATAAAAGCTTTCGGTATCTTTCTTCAAGGCGAGGGAAAAGCGAATACGTCAGTCTGACATTATTGCATTTATCTTATCAACAGTACAGACATTTTCCATGAACATGCAGTCCCTTTTCTCCTATACCTATTGCTGATGCTAATGTTACAGAGAGAGAGAGTGAAAAAGAGAAATACCTTTCTCTCCTCTCTCTTATAGCACCAGTATTTAACTATGCCAACACGCTTTCTTTCCTTTTTCCTATTACTATCCTGGTCGTGTCGATTATGTAAAAAAATCCACATCCACACACACTGCTACTGTTCTTGCTACTTCTGTTGCAAATGCTGTGCTAGCATTCTTGATACTAATTATATTATTAATGCTACCATTTCTTCAACAACTACTGCCTACTAGTATTGCACCATTATCCTGGAGGTTGTCTATTCTCTCTCTTTCTCTGCCACCCTTGAACCTCCCGCCCTAGTCTATTCCCTTAATGATTAATCTCTTACCCTATTAACCATGCCTGCTTCTTCCTTCCTTTATCAAGCTTTCATGTCTTCTCCGAGGGCATGGTAATAGAGCAACGGTCCACTGAGCTGCCGGATAATACTAATGTTAGGAAGAGCATTATCGTATCGGCCATTATTATACAATGCTTTTATGTTCATCTCTCGATCTCAGCCTCACTGTCTGCCTGCCTGTTTATCTGCCAAAGTCTCCCCCACCCTCTCTCTCTTTCTCTCTCTCTCTCTCTCTGCGTGTGTATGTATTAGAACAGTCGTTCAGCTTACGCTTCCGACTTCATTTATCTGAATGGCTATTCGTTGCATAAATAAAGTTACTTTATTAATATTCACTTAATACTCGCATGGTAACACGCAAGTCCAAAGGCCTGGACGCATAACAAAATATGGGAATATTTGGACCATCATGAGTACACATCTCCGTCACCCACTCTTTGCGCAAAAATCCATTTTTCTTGATTTGGAAAGAGAAAAGAACCTCAATGTGTTGTTGGATCTCCGTCAGGGGTGTTGGGAGGGGAGGTAGATTCAGAGTAGTTTAGCTATAAGCGAAACGTAGTAGCATGTATATTTAGTATCCTTTGTTTCAAATCATTAGGGAATAGAATGTCCTATCGTCAAACAGTTGTTAAAAACAAAATCATATTCGGTCTACCATGTACAAAAAAGCAATTCAAATGATTCTTTACTTATCATACTGTTTGTAGCAGGCAATGAAACTAGAAGATCAAGAGAGAGAGTAAGAAACACTCGTACTTTTCGGGCTGAAAGGCAAGGAGAGTCAGGCACCGAGAAGTATTGCAAGAACGCAGGTGTCCAGAAGGCACTGCAAATTCTTATTATAGTGGTCTATCCTGAAATGACATGTCCACAATAGTGGAAAAATTGTTGGCCCTGGCTGTACTGGCAGCAACAATTACAGTGTGAGTAAATTAAAACTGAATATGATAGTTGTGATAAGAACACTTTCTTTCGTCATGTGAAATATGTTACTGGCGTTAAAAATGTTAACCTTTTTGACCTATGGTCATTTGTAGAAAGACAGTCCATTTAACCGTTTGTGCTGTACAGTTTCCATTTAGCAGTCATACTGAAATACGCCTAAAATATTATCTGCTGAAACAAAGGGGTTTTTGATGCACTTGCGTCTGTTTCCCGTATGTATGTACGTACACTCAGAGTCCATGCCTTTACAATCTCTTATTTTGTTAAATCTCGTAATTGTATATTTCTACACCATAGATCGAGGAAATGTTAATGTGCATTTAAGCGCGATAGCTTTGCAAACTGTCCCTGGAGCTCTTGAAGCGGGGGCGAGGGCAGGGGCGGCGACAAGGGGAGGGCGAGAGGGGTGATCACGCAGAGCACATGTCTGTTTACGCTCGCAGAGTACAATTTGGACGGTAAAGCACACACTGCACTGCGCTCTAATATTAACCCCTTCCACCTATAAGGAAGAGAGTAGGAAAAGAAAAAATGAGGAATAAGGTAGGAGAGAGAGAGAGAGAAGAAAGGAGAGAGAGAGGATAGAGAGAGAGGAGAGAGAGAGAGATAACAATCAATAGTTTATTCCATTTGCTACATTTGTTATTCTTGGTGTATATATGGCTATTTATTTATGCTTGCTTCTAAATAACCACCTGTGTCCAAGGAATGGCCGGGGTTACCATCAACTGCCGGGATTTGAACGTC
>NC_051424.1:15180619-15185382 GCF_015228065.2 Penaeus monodon
GATGATAATAATAATTGTAATAAGGATGATGATGTTAATGATAATGGCAATAATATCAATAATGATCATGATTACAACAATTACAAAAGAAAACAAATAATGATAATAGTAATGATAATAACAATAACAATAATAACAGCAACAAAAACAACAACTAAAGCAACAACAACAACAACAACAGCAATAATAGTAGTAGTAATAATAATAATAATGATAATAATAAAGATACTACAATTATTACTACTGTTACTACTATTACTCTATTACTTCTACTGCTATTACTACTATGATAATAGTCATAATAATGATAACAATAATAATGATGAGGATGGCAACAATGATTAGAATAGTAATAAAAATAATGGTGATGATGATGATGATGATGATAATGATAATAATAATAATAATAATAATAATAATGATGATAATAATAATAATAATAATATTATAATAATAAATAATGAATGATGATGATATATAATGAATTAATGATAATAATATATTTAATAGGAATAATACTAATAATGATAATAATGATAAAAAAAATATCAACATTACTACTACTAGTGATAATAATGGTAATGATGGTACTAGTACTAATAAAGAAGACAATGATAATAATATTCTTAAGTAATAATAGCGATAATAATATAAGTATAATGTAAGGTAGTAAGATAATATAACAGATAATAATAATAATAATAAAACTTCAGTATTGATAATAATAATATAAATAATAATAAAATGATAATAAAATTTAATAATATAATAAAATGATATAAAATAATATAGACGATAGATAAAATAAATGTGATGTGATAATAATTATAATAATAATAATGATAATAATAATAACAATAATAATAATGATAATAATTATAATAATGATGATGAGGAGGAGGATAATAATAATGGTAATACTAAAATAATAACAATAATAGGTACAGTGGTAACAACAACAAGAACAATGTGCATGTCTATATATATATGAATATACAAAATTTCTCTTTTTGGCTTTCCTTATCGTCCTCTTATGCCTTTCCCCCTTACTGCTCACTTCCTCTCGTGTTTGATTAATCTTCCACTCTCTCCGTAATGCTCCATTTTCCTCTTTTTTTTTTTCTCCAACTGGTTGTCTTTCCCTCCGCCTTTTAAATTTTTCTCTCTTCCTCCCCTTCTTTTCTATATTCTCCTCGTCCACTCCCCTTCCCCTCTTTCCTGCCTTCCATTCCCCTTTATTCCCTCCCTCTTCTTTACTTCCTGGTGCCCCAGTGCCCCCAGCCGGCGTGTGGAGGGCGAGGAAGGCCTGCCTGGCGCCAACCCGCATGCTTCGAAGGGTCGTCTTACCGTTTTTTACGGGCGGGGGAGGGGGCTTTGGGCGCGCGAGTATCAAGTGCCCTTAAATAGAAAAGCTATATAATGAACTTGTTTATAAAACGCCTCTCTGCATGTCACATTTTTCCGAATCCTTTCGTCTCTTTTTTTTCTGGCATGTCATGTGTCACTGTATTCTTTCCTTTTATTTTCACTACCTTTCCCCATGATCCACTTAACACCTAGTATTTGTTATCATCGCAGTTATCATTATCACTGATCCCCCTCGCGAGCCAGCCATTCCTGGGCCAAAGTAAATAGAGAAATGGCTTTTCGTTCCAGAAACCTCCGTTCCACTGTTTGTCCAAGTAATGAGATACAGCAGCGTCCGAGAGAGCCTCACGCGGCCTCGGCCTCCGCTCACCCCCCGCGGGTCGGCGCTGGCTGTTACGCTCCAGAAATAGTCGTAACGATAGTAGATATAATAGTGATGTTGAGTGATAATGTTGACACTGTTACTGCTGCTGAAGATGTAAATAATGATGATGGTGATCAGAATGATATTGCCATTATTACTACTATTACTACTACAACAACTACTACTGTTACTACTACCACTGCTACTGCGACTACTGCTACAGCTACTGTTCAAAATGATGTGGATGATGATAATAGTAACGATAATACTACTACTATAATATAATTATGATGATAATGATAACAATACCAATATCAATTGCTAACGATAATGACAATAAAAAATATAGCGGTCATGATGATAATAATGATAATACTAGTAGTAGTAATATTAATATCATAATGTTAGTAATAATGATAATAGTAATGATAATGATGATGATGACAATAACAAAAACAACAACAACAACAAAAACAACAACAAAAAATAATAATAGAGTAAAGATAATGATGATAATGACAATAACTATAATGGTAACAATGATAGTTACAATAATGATAGTAACAATAATAATAACATTGATAATAACTATGATGATAATAATGATAATAATGATAATACTGCTGTTGCTGTTGATAATAATAATAAAAATTATCTATACTTACTACTCTATACTATACTAATAATAAAAAATAATAATTATAATATCTATAATAATCAATAAAAATATTCTACTAATAATGATAACACAATGATATATAATAATTTGAATTTAAATTTTTAACGAGATGATGATATAAATATGATGATGATGATGAGATAATAATAATAATAATGATAATAATAAAATAATAATAAAAATAATTTAATAAAATAATAATAATAATAATAAAAATAATAAGATAATGATAATAATAATAAAAATAATAATAAAATAATAATAATAATAAATAATAATTAAAAAAATAAAAATAATAATAATAATAAATTAAAAATTTAAAAATAATAAAAATAATAAAAATAATAATAATAGTAATAATAAAAATAAAAAATAATAAAAAGTCAAAAATAATAATAATAATAATAAAGTATAATGATAATGTTTTAAAAATAAAAAAATAAAATTAAAATAAAAATATAAAAAATAATATTAATAAAATAATAATAAGAAAAACAGTATTTATGCTAAAAACTACTATTTCTACTACTAATACTACTACTAAAATGATAATATAATGTCACATTATTATGATTATTATATCATTAAAGTAACTCTAATAGTTAGTATAGTTAGTAGTAGTAATAATAATAAATAATAATAATAATAATAATAAGATAATATAATAAAAATAATAATAATAATAATAATAAAATAATAATAATTAAAGATATACTACTATACTATACTCTACTACTAATAATAATAATAATAATAAATAAAATAAAAAATAATAGTAAAAATAAAAAATAAAATAAATAATAGAATAATAATAAAAATAATAATAATAATATAAAAATAATAATAATAATAAAATAATAAAAATAATGAAAAATTTAAAAATAAAAATAATGATAATAATGATTACAATAAAATAATAATAATAAAATAATAATAATAATAATAATGATGATGAGATAATAATAACAATGAAATAATAATAAAGATAAAAAATAATAAAATAAATAACAATAATAATAAAAAAGATAATAATATTGATAAAAATAATGTAATATACAACAACAAAAAAAGCAAAACAACAAACCAAAACAATAATGATGATAATAGTTAATAACGAAAAAAATTTAAAGTTTTGTTGTTGGTGTTGGGGTGCTTTTGTTTTTGTTTAAATTACATTTTTTATATCAATATTTTTATATTATTATTATTATTGTTTTTTATTTTATTATTATTTCATTTTTATTTTTTCATTGTTATTATTATCATCATCATCATTTATTATTATTATTTTTTATATTTATATTATTATTATTATGATTATTATTATTATTATTTTTATTTATAGTATTATTAATTATAATTAAATTTTTATTATATTGATTATTATTTTATTATATTATTTAAATTTTTATATCATAGTAGTAGAGTAGTAGTAGTAGTAGTAGTATCATATATTATTATTATTATTATTATTTTTATTTATATTATTATTATTATTTTTATCATTATTATTATTATTTTTATTATTATTTTTATTACTACTACTACTACTACTACTACTACTATTAGAGTTACTTTAATGATAATAATAATCATAATAATGATGACTATTACTATTATCATTAGTAGTAGTAGTAGTAGTAGTAGTAGTAGTAGTAGTAGTAGCATCAATACTGTTATTCTTATTATTATTATTATTAATATTATTATTATATTATTATAGGATTATTATCATTTATTATTAAATTATCATTATAGATTTTCATTATTATTATGATTATTAGATTATTATTATTTTTTAGTATTATTATCATGATTATTATTATTATATTTTTATATTATTTAATTATCAATGATGGTGATTGGTTTTTATTATTTATTAATATTCATTTATTTTCATTATTATTTTGTTATTTATTATTATTATATATATTATTATATATTATTTTTATTAATTATCATTATTATTACTATTATAATTATTATTATTATTTATTATTATTATCATTATTATTATTATTTATATCATCATCATTCATCATTATATATCATCATCATCGTTATATAATTTAATATCAAATATTATTATCATCATTGTGTTATCATTATAGTGAAGTATTTTTTTATTGGTTTAAATTTTATAGTAAATAGTAATTATATTAATAATTTTATTATTTATTCAAGAAAAGATATCATTTTATATTATCATATAGTTATTAATTTTTTATTTTATCAAAACAGCAATTAGCATATACTTTTCTTATTTAAATTTTTTCAAAAATTTTTATTATCAAAATTTTTTTGGGTTTTTTTTATTGTTACTATCATATTTAACTTTTCATTGTTTACATT
>NC_051424.1:15216807-15221807 GCF_015228065.2 Penaeus monodon
TTAAAATTTAAATTTTTTTTTTTTTTTTTTTTATTTTTAAAATTTATTTTTTTTTTTTTTTTTTTTTTTTTTTTTTTTTAATATTTTTTTTTATTTTTTAAAATTTTTTTTTTTTATTTTTACCCTTTTTTTTTTAAAAAAATTTTTTTTTTAAATTTTAAAAAAAAAAAAAAAAAATAATAATTTTTAATTTTTAATTTTTTTAAAAAAATTTTAATTTTTTTTTTTTTTTTTTTTTTTTTTTTTTTAATTATTATTTTTTTTTTTTTTTTTTTTTTTTTTTTTTTTTTTTTTTAAATTTTTTTTTTTTTTTTTTAATTATTTTATTATTTTTTTTTTAAAATTTTTTTTTTTTTTTTTATTATTATTAAATTTTTTTTTTTTTAATTTTAAATTTTTTTAATTTTTTATTTTTTTATTATTATTATTTTTTTTTTTTTTTTTTTAAAGGGTTTTTAAAAAAATTTAACAATTTTAACCCATTTGAAAAATTTTTAAATTTTTTTTTTTTTAAAAAAAAAAAGGGGAAATATTTTCCCCATGGAAATGTTTTAATACTAAATTTATTAACTATGGGGAATTAAAAAATTTGGTCTGAAAAACTAATCAAAATGCCCTAAGCCCCAACTTACAACAATGATGAGATTTCCAAGTTTTTATATAAAATTCCCGAAAAACTTTGACGGGTTTCAACCCCCTTTGACTACCTTTGCGTTTCCCACGAACCTGATTCCCTTTGGCCCACGTCCAGTGAAACTACTCATAACTGCGCGGGGGGCCACTTTAAAAGAACCCCCCGACCAACTCGTATTTTTCTCTAAAATTGTTCCATTTTTTAAAGTTCCTTTTTTTTAAACTTTTTTTAAAATTCTCTTGGCACTAAAGGGAAAATCGAAAATCCCCGCCACCGCAGGGGGGTGCGGAGGCAGTCCCACCCGTGGGGCCCGCAAACCCTTGACCGGAGTCGGCCCGAAGCTGGCACGGGGCGAGGGTCCCATCACATCTTTAAAGCTGGTCCCTCCGCCATTCCCTTGGGAAAAGGTTACTTCTGTGCGGTGAATGATTTCGAGTGTCGAAGGAGAATTTTAAAACGAAAGGGAGACGATAGGGGAGGAAAAAAAGGGAAAAAACCTATAATATAAAGGGGTGGCCGGCCAAAAAAAACTAACAAAAAAGGGGGAAAGGGAAATATGAATTTGAAAAAAGTGAGGAATGCCGATGAAATATAAAATTTGATCAAATAGGGGTTTTTATGGGGATTTACCCAAAAAAACCCAAAAAAAATTTTATAATTTTAAAACGTTTTGGGGGAATCTACCTTTCCAACGTAAAAATACAGCCTTTCTCAAGAGCCTTTTTTTCACCCAAGACTCCCTTTCGGGGGGAAAGGGGTTTTTTTATCCCAAAGGGTTTTTTTATTCCCGCAAAAATTCCCCCGTCAGACCTTAAATTTGGCCCGGGAAAAAATTAGTTGCCATGGATTTTCTTTGGGATCCCTTTGGGGGATTGGGTAAAAAGTAGAAGTTTTGCGCTGCCGGTCCCCTTTGGGCGCGGGGCCCCGGCAGGGGTTTCTCTCGTGATGCATTTTTCTCTCGGGGCAAGGGAAATGATGTGTGGCCCATTAACTATGGTTTTTTTTTACTTCTGGAGTTGATAAAAGTAGTGCTGATTAACTAATAAAATTTAAAACCCCAAATCTCCCCAAAAAATCACTAAATGTCTTTAGATGGGAAAGGCTATTCCCTTTATTGACGATGCAAAAAAACTTTAAAAATTTTGATCCACAAAAAGAGGCAACGGAGCTTCCCAAAAAAAAGACATAAACCTGAAACACAAAAAAACAATTAAGACAAACACAGATCGCAATTTTTCCGGATAACAAGGGGAAACCCAAAGGGGAAGGGAGTAACGAAAAGCATAAATTTTAAAAAAATTGCTTAAAAAAATCCATCTGTTTCTCCAACGCTGCTCTACTTTTTCCCTTTCCCCGAATTTCCTTCCGCTTTCCTTCCGATTAGTATTGCATTCTTTTTTCTCGTCTCGCCACTGTAAAACCGCTCTAAATTTCAAAATGATTCTTTATTTTTTTCGCCTTTCCCCTTTTTTCCCCCCACACACACATATTTTTTTCATTTTCTTTTTTTCTTTTTACCCCCCTTCAAACCCTCCCAAAAAATCTCCATCATCGTCGTTTCACGCCCGCCACTCCTTTGGCAACTTCTGCCGGTTTTGTATTCTGTTCATCGCTCGGGGCTCCTTGCTCTTCTCTTTCATTTTTCTCTCTTCTTTTTTCCCTGCTTTTTTTCCTGGCTTTTTTTTTGCTCTTTTATTCCCTTTTTCTCTTCACGGTTTCCCTTTTTTTTGCTCCCTTTTTCTCCTGCCTTTCATTCCTGTCATCCCTCCAGTCCCAAATTTTTTTGCAATTTTTTTTTCTTTTCGCCCTTTTTTCTCTGCCCTTTTTCCCCCCCCCCTTCTCCCCTGCGAAAAATTTGCTACCTATCTTCCCTGTCCTTTATTTCCCCGCCTTTTTTTCTTTCTCCCTTTTTAACTGGCCTTCTCCTCTTCCCTCTCATTCCCCCTAAACCCCTTTTTTTTTCTTTTTCTGTTCTTTCCCCCGGCCCCCTTTTTTCCCCCGCCTTCCTTTTCCCCATCCTTCTCCCCGCTCTACCCTTTTGGGAGCAACAAGTCCTTGGGTCAAATTTTTTCTCCTTCCCCAAACTCTGCCTGTTTCCCTTTTTTAATCAGGCGAAGGTGTCGCCCCAAAAGGACTGAAAATCCCCTTTAAACCCTTAAAAGAGCTAATTAAATAGGTAAAGACGGTTGTTTCCTCCCCTAGTTTTAAAAAAGGGAAAAAGAGCGAAAAATAGGGGCTGTGGGGGGGGGGGGGGGGATTAGGAGGAACGGAAAGGAAAAAAGTAAAGGGAAATAAAAAAATATGAAAGAGTAAAGGGGGGGAGAAAAAAGGACGCAAAACTTGGCTCAAGAGGAGGGGGTTGGGCAAAGGGGAAGGAGGCGAGTAAAATGAATTGCAGTATCAAAAATAATAAAAAAAGGGAAAATGGGGAAGGATGGGGAAAAAAGGAAAAAGGAAAAAAGGAGAAGGAAAAAAACATACACACGCACACACAAAAACACGCACAATCTATATATTATTCATTATAAAAATACATATATCCCCCTAAAGGTGTTTGTGTGTATAAACACACACACACACACCCCACACCACACACACACACACACACACACACACCCCCCCACACATATTATATATATATATATATATATATATAGTATATATATATATATATATATATTTTATATTATATTAAACCCCATATATATAATATATATATATATATATAATATATATATATATATTTATATTTATATATATTATTATACATATATATATTTTATATATTTTATTAATATATATATTATATATATTATAAAATATTATATATTTTATATTTAATATATTATATAAAATTTTTTTATATATAATTTTTTTTTTTTTTTTATATATTTACTTATATAATAAAAACTTTTTCTATACACACACACCACACACACACACACAAAAAACACACACCCCATATATAATATTATTTTATTATATATATATTATTATATATTATATATATATTATTATATATAAGTATATAAAAATATTCATTTATTTAATTTTTTTTACTATTTTTTTTTCATACAAAAAGAAAGACACACAAAAAAACCCCCACCCCACACACCCCCACACACACACACACCCCCAAACACACACACACCGCACACAAAACACGCCCCAAAAAACCCCAAAACCCCACGCCACTCACACAAAGTTCACCCACACACAAAACACACACACACCATAAAGTACACACAAAAACACACACACATATAAAATATATATATTATATATATATATAATAAAATATATATAATATTATATTATAAATAAATAAATGAATATATATATATATATATAATATAATATATATATATTTTATATATATATATATATATATATATTTCATATATATATATATATTATATATAATATATAATATATATATATATATATATATATATTTTATATATATATATGTACACACAACCCCACAACACACACCATGTTCCCTTTTTGCCTAATCTTTCTAATTTAAATGATTTAAAAGGGGTTTTATGAGAATAAATTCCCAAAAAAAAAAACACTGAGGGAAAAAAAGACCCAACCTCCTATATATGAAAAGGCAAAAGAAAGGATGAAAGATTTTCTGTGAGTGCTGTGGGTAATTTTGTTCGTTTCCACCACTGAATGCTTTTAAATGAAAGCTGGTTTAAAATTTGAACCCAAATTTTCTTTTTCATATCTGGAATTCCCTAGACAAATACTCTCCCCCCGGGTTTCCCCAGATCACTTTTGATAATATACAATCAAATTTATCTTTTGCCCCATAAAAAAAGGTATAAAATTGGAATGTTAAAAGTTTTTTAAAAAAATGTTAAACAGCTTTTGACATTGTGGGAGGAGCTCTCTCTTATATATGTTTATATATAATATATATATTATATATATAAAATATATATATATAATATATTTATATATTTTAAAAATATATATATAAATTTTACCCTATATAAAATATAAATAATAAATAACTATATATTTTAAAATATATTATATATATATATAGGGGAAACCGGAAGGCCAAATGAGAGGTTTAATGATAGGTGATAGATCGACTAGCGCCCTTGAGCCATGGTCGTATCTTTCCATAAACTTCCCGTTGTCTGACGTAAACGTACAGGATATTTTTTTATGTATACCGTGGGTCAAACAAGCGATTAGACAGGAAGTAATTTCATATACAATAAAGATTCATAGACATATATACACGTACACACACACACACACACACACACAAAACCAAATATATAGGTATATCTATCTATCTATCATCTATCTATCTATCTATCTATAGATCTATTATCAAATATAT
>NC_051424.1:15234307-15239307 GCF_015228065.2 Penaeus monodon
GGTTATTAAAAACTAAGCAATTGTGACCCTAGACGGAAACGAACAAACGTTCGGTGTTTCGCGATATAAAGGTATGTGGTTTTATCCTGGGTGTCCATTGGGCGTAGCCCCCTGTCTAGGTGTATATATTACCATGGGGCTAGGGAATATATAGATCGTAGTGTATAAATCCCACAGGGTTAAAAGGTTGGGTTGGTTTATTGGTTGGGACGCAATGTACAATTACCACGGGGTGTGTGGATTATGTGAAATCCCGTAGATAAGTTAAGTTAAGTAAGTTTATTTACCACCCTGGCTATCTGTTCAGGCGTGGGCAATCATGATTACAGTTTTACATATATCTGACATTGTACAGTAAGTCTGTAACTACTCTAAGTTTGTACAAAGTAAAATATAAATATAAATCATACATCATACAAAAATTATTACTTTCATAGGCTTCTTGCCCACTGTGTTTGGAATAACACCTGTATTTGCACGGTAGTTATTACAGGTAGTAAATTAAGGGTATAGTACGAGTATATCTTCCATGTATCGAAGAAATGAAATATTCACATAGTTCTTTATACCTCATGTTAGGTGGTCTGAAAGGCTGTAATCACATTGACATTTCGAAATATAAGTGGCTCAAGCGTTCACTTGTTTTCTTCGTTACACAGTCTACTCTAGATTCTCTGCACTTCTGGCACCGTCAGTTGCTCAGTACCTTCTGTACCTAAACGTATTCTAGCAATAACCACGTCAACTGTCGGTTTGAATTCCGGTGCCCCCCATAGGAAGGCTTACCATCGTCTATACTGATCGTAGTGCCTTATGGTACAGCTTTCAGGCCTTTTGGTGTTAATCAGATCTACTAGTTCTTCCTCTATGAGAACTTTTCAATATATGGCACCGCTAGCAAGAGGCTGCAAGATCTTGTTCACGAATATTCCTTGCTGCAGGCTTTCTTTTGCCAATTTGTCTACGTGTCGTGCTTGCGTAAATGCCAACATAGATGGTATCCATACAAGATGAATGTTGAAATTACGCTCTGTTGCATAGTGTTATGTTATGCCTTAATGCACTGCACATTTCTTCATCGCCACCTGCTTTTGAAAGAATTTAGCGTCCGAAGAGCACTTTTGAGTCACAGAAACTACTCCAGAGCCCCTATGACATTAAGAATTCCGTTGCGAGGAGTAGACCTGCCAGCTCCGTTTGTGTAGTCTGGCCCATGTTTTGGTATTCTCATATTAACTTAGTGTTGTAGTATCCATTTTTGTATACAGCGCAAGCACAACCGCTTTGTATCCAGCTGTATAGATCAGTTGGCGTAACACTATATGCATCAGCGCCCTAGATTCTGTGTGTTCCTTTTACCATTGCTAGCGCAATTTGTTTTTCCACACACAGTTTATGCACCCTGTTTTTTTGTGGTATACTGTAAGGTGCACGATCAGTGTTGAATTCTTCATGGTGGAATGAGCGACCTTTTGGGTATTGTTACTTAATTGGAACATTGAGTTTGATAATGTTCCTGGAGATTTTGTGTATCAAGGGCGCGCGGGTGGTGTGATTTGTCACGTCGACTTGCGGATTTTATGTTGCAGTTTGTTTTTGGAATCTGAAGATACGAGGGTTGCCTCAGAGCTTTGACCCCAATATGGTGGAAATAAATATTAATTGTATCGAAATGGATGTGAAGTTTAATTCTGATCTCATGTTTACTACCTTGCCTGTTCTCGGGAAGCCGCGGATAATCCTATAGCTTCATTTTGTCATTACCTCCAAATACCTATTTCTGATTTCCTTACACTGCACAAGTGCAGTGCATGTAGTCTACAACTGAACCTTATAAAAGCCAAGTAATCATCCTAGCGGCTTAACATTGATGCCATGTTCTCTTCCGACAGAACTTTCAAAAGGTTTCCAATCTCTCCCAGAGTCTCTTCTTTAGAGAGAGGACCAGGTCTGACATCATTTACAATTCACCCCGAGATATTTTATACTTGTGGCATATGTTTTCAAGCTCCTGGTCACCTATGCGAAAAAGTGGGTGGGGTTATGAATATGGGTTTAGAGGCCATTGGTTTTCTCAGGCAGAAATGAACTAATCCACTCATGAGGCCTTTGCTGTGATTTCTTCGAGAATATTTTGCATCCTCTCTTGTGATGAGCTTCTGACGCATATGTCATCAGCATAGCATATACTGGATTTCACATCCCCAGTGGGATAATCTGCCACCAGCATGAGGACAATTGAACCAGCATAGGGCTGAAACTCTCCCTGTGGCGTCCCCAAGTTCAAAGACTGTGAAGTGGAACTTCTCACTCCCCCTGAAACATGACCTTGCAGATCTGTTCGAGAGATACATTCTAATCCGTTCAATATCTTACCCCGATGCCAAAGCTTACTAATTGTTCTAGGATACTTTCTCTGTTTTGCAAATCCAAAAAGCTGAATTAAGGTCAAGAAAAACAGTGTGCTTCCCCTGGATCGAGTGTGGAAAAGTACTCTGCAAAGCAATGTTGTGTGCTACTTCCGTAGGAATCGTACAGTCTTGAGATAATTTACCTTGTAACCTGTACCTGATCTTTCAAAATTATCCTTATCTAGAACTTTCATAACACATGAGGTTAATGAATTGTCGGTATTTATCAGTGTTTGATTTCGGTATAGGCCATGATTAGACTGCGTGTCCATGTTGGAAAAGGGATACCAGGTCCTGAGCTATAAGGCGGAGGATACTATAGTTAATTCCATCCTCACCTGGGGCGGACTCTTTCCTTTGATCAGTGCATTGTTTCAGTTCCCACTCAGTGATCTCAGCAATGTCTGAGGGGTCAGTATCAGCACATCCTAATCTCAATGGCAAATTTGCCCCGTGCAATTTTAGATTGACTTAAGGTGATCCTGAATTTTGTGGGAAGTAGGCTCCATTTGGACGCTCCACCATTGACTAAGGACATATTTGCTTGTGCAAGAGGACCTATGGAACTGTCGTGGTAATTAGTTTGTGGCTGAAATTCGTATTTTTTTCAGACCTCCGACATTGAGTGTTATTGGTTTTAATGCTTTGTAGCAACTGTTCAAAAGTGTTTCATTTCTGAAATGAGTTTTTTTTTAATTCCCGTAGGTTTTGTTAGCCTTACGAAATTCAATAAGGTTGTCACGGGTATTCGCCCTGCTTGTAGATATCATAAAGCTCTGAACTCGCTTTTTGTTCCCTTAATAATGTAAGGGTCACCGACCCCACTTAGGTTGTTTGGAGCGTTGTGAGTTGCTGTTCTTGAAGGTTTTCTTTGGAAGACCCAAAGTGTTGTAGTAATCATTGACCACTGTTGTCATGTCCCATGGAAAATGTATCACACTTGTTACTGTGGTAATCATTGTACTCATCATAGATACGTGATTTAAAGTGATGCTCAGGTAAGGGTGGATAGAAATTTTGAGCCTATTTGTTTTTGTAAGACGATTATTATCAACACGTATCTCGTTATATTGCAAAGTGGTCACTGATTAGCTCTGTTGCAAGCATGCTTCTGACGTTTCCCAGCACAAGATGCCTTCCTAGTACATAATCTAGTCCTGCCCCCAGCCCGTGAGTATTTGCCCTGTCTGTATCATATCCTGTCATAGATCTGTTGTTCACAAAATGTCGGAACTCTTCGCCATTTTCATTGCATTGGACTATCTCCCAATGTGAATGTCTAGCATTAAAATCTCCCATGCATTTGTGCCGTGATCTGAAAGTTGGGCAGTGATCAGTCTGAAACTTTCTACACCTTGTGGTACATTTGTAGCAGGAGAAAAACCCAGAGGCCTGTTCGAATATAAATGCCTGATACTGCACATTATTGTGTCATTAGATTTCTGCACCAACTTTGCGGTCTGGGTGTCACTGCCATAAGTCAATATGCCCTGTCATTCCTGTGTTCGTATAGGGGGTAGCCTCTAATTCAGGGGCGGTTTTTTATTTTAGTGGCTGATGGTGAAGGGCTCTTGTAAACAGATACGTCAACATTATTGTCATGAATATATAAAGCAAGTCATTAATTCTCGGTTGACACCACGTATATTCCATGAAAGAAAATTAATTGTTTTTCTTTGTCCCCCATCGCACCCTATGTTTAACTGATTGGTCAAATTTTCTGTTTGATGAACTCTTTAGTCTGCATATTCTTGTACTGCATTACGTATCTGTGTTGTTACTTCTTTATTTATCTGTTTGCGCGCTTTCCGCGTATTGGATACTATACGCATAATCCGTACCTGATAGCATTTTTTTCTGAGTGATGTCCCACAGATCGGCCCGTTTCCTTCGCATCTTCGTCAGCGTCATTTTTACGGTCACTGTCGTCACTGTTTTCTGATGCCCGTCGCGCGTAATAATAATATCCGAGACCTCATTCGTATTTTCAACATCACTAACATCACTAACATCATCAGACGCACGTGCGGATCATAATATCAGAGACCTCATTAGTAATTTTCAACATCCCTAACATCGTCAAGACGCACATTTTCCCTTTCTACACGCTCACTTTTGTCGTGCGTAATATAATACAGAGACCTCATTCGTATCTTCAACATCACTAACATCACTACATCTCAACGCACATTTTCCCTGTCTACACGATCACTTTTATTCCATTATCTTTTTTTCATTCAGCAATCTCTTTGCCTGATGCTTTTTTTTCATTTCAGCCATCTCTTGCCTGATGCTTTTCTTAATTTCCCTCGACCGTAACCATGTCTTTTTCACCAATGGTTTTTCTCCTGCACTGTTTCCTAGGATGGGGAATCCCCCCTGGCAGTTGCGGGAATTCCGGTGGTTTGGTGACGTCACGCGGCCCTGGGTGGGTGTGTGTGGGCTGGGCTGGCATCGCCATCCGCGGTCGTGGGTAGGTGGGGCAGGTGGGGGGGGGGTGCTCGTGGTGGTTTGGTGGGGGCAGTTACGTGCCAGGCCGTCACACCTTTCCCGCTCTGCACCTGCCTGCACCTCTTCACGGATGGGGTG
>NC_051424.1:15259307-15261807 GCF_015228065.2 Penaeus monodon
CCTCAACTTCTTTGCCCCTCTCCCCTCTATCATCAACCTCCCCCCACTTCTTTTCCCTATTTCCCTCCCCCTCTACCCTCCTTCTCCCTTCACCTTCCTTTTCCCCTACCCCTTCCCTCCCTTTCCCCTTCCTTGCCCTCTACCTCTTTCTCTTCACTTATCCCTTCCCTCCTCTTATCCCATTCACTCCCCTTCCCTCTTCCCCACATCCCCTATCCCCACCTGCCTGGGTAACCAAATTAAATCTCGAGGCAACACCGCCCAGCCAGTCATTACTCGTTGAAGCAATTAGGCGACAAGGACAAATCATATTAGACCGCCGGCAGGTAGAAAAATGTTACCTTTTGTGGGTCGGGTGTTGTCACTGGTAACTGATTTGTTAGTCTGTTTCTCTGTCTCTCCCCCTTTTACATTCTCCCTTTTCTTTTTTATGCTTGTATGGATTCTGTACAACGAGACAAATGCATAATTTTAAGAACAGTTACCCAAGATGAAATTCAGGTTTGCAAACACAAAGGTATAAGGTACGAGCGTAAACCTGTGTTCCATCCTGGACGATTCAGTTAACCGATGTCAATGTTACGTTGATAAGTAGTTTTCAAGGACAAAAAGACTCGGCCTTATTCAAGAAGACTATTCAAGCCTTAGTTGCAGATAACGTACCAACGACAAAAGCAAATTAATAAAACACTGTAAGGTCGAATCTTTTGTTTGCTGAAACTGCTGAGAGATCAGAGTTGTGCGAAAATTTAGGATATAAAGCCAATTACGTATAAATCAATGAGGAGACAAATTACGACGGTTTAATTTGAATCATATGCAAAATTGTGTTCAAACTAAATGGACCCATTTATACACAAGCAATGACTTCTTTATCACTAAGTATAAAATTCAATCCAGGTGTCAAATGCTAACATAGTTTTTCATTTATTGGCAGGTAAGAACACCTGTGCAGTGGACACCACGCGGATGTGGGTGAGTTAAACGAGGAAGGAGAGAGGAGAGAGAGAGAGAGAGAGAGAGAGAGAGAGAGAGAGAGAGAGAGAGAGAGAGAGAGAGAGAGAGAGAGAGAGAGAGAGGGAAAAGAGAGAGAGAGAGAGAGAGAGAGAGAGAGAGAGAGAGAGAGAGAGAGAGAAGGAGTAATTACAATAAAAAAGAAGAAGAGAGGAAGAAAGAGTAGAATAATAAAAATAATGATGAAAACGATTGTTACAAGTTGTTGAGTGATTGATCCAACCATTGTAGTAAAACAGTTCTTATTTTAGGACACATCCTTATTTGTAAACGACTTACTATATACACAGCTATTTTTGATATAGAATGATTTTCGAATCTAAAAAAATAAAAATTAGTTCAAACGTTTCACCAGTGATAGAAAATTCAAGTTACTTGTAAAGTTTTACGAGTGACTTTTGAAGTAAATACAAACATGTAGGTGTTTTCATTTAATGACATTACAAGGCTTCCTAATCCAATGCAATTCTCTCATGCATGCTATCCCTCTCTGTAAATCTGTCTGACGTCTGAGAATCGAAAAATATAAAGAAATATACGAAATATACTCCAATGCAATTCCTGCAGACCCATAATCAGAAGGTAGTAATGAGAATTATAGAAGGCTGTGGCCCCACAACCCAACCCCTATGGTCGGACATCCGTTGTCACCATTTGTTGTAGTCCATGTGACTTTCTGACCCATGCACGCCCTCTCATACACCTTGGCTTTATGTCCCCCCGGATGTCAGATCTGAGTGCATAAGCTATTCATAATAATAAGAGTGCTAATATGTATGATGATGATAGTCATGGTAACATTAACAATTATGAAAATATTGATAATATTAATACTACTAGTAATAACAGAAACAGCACTGATAATGACAATGATGAAAGTGGCAATAATAATAATGAGAATAACACCAATAATGATAATGATAATGATAATGATAATTATAATTATGATAATGACAATGATAACGGTAATAATAATAATAATAATAATAATAATGATAATAATAATGATAATAAGAACAACAACAATAATAATATTAATTATAATGATATTAGCAATAATTTCAATAATTATAATGATGACGACGACGACGACGGTGATGATGGTAATGATAAAATCAATGATGATAATAATAAAAGTAATAACAAGGATAATAATAAAGATAAAAATAATAATGGTGATAATGATAGTAATAATAATAATGATGATGATGATGATAATAACAAAAATAATAATATTAATAACGATAATAATAAGGATAATAATCTGTTAATGGTAATAACCATTATAATGATAACAGAAATAGTAATAATAATAATAATGATAATAGTAGTAACATAAATAGTAATTCTAATAATAGTTATAATAATAATGACAGCAATAATAATATCAGTAATAGTAATAATGGTAATGATAATTATGATAATAATAATGACTAACAACTATAATAATAATGACGATGATGATGATGATGATGATTATGATGAT
>NC_051424.1:15266807-15271807 GCF_015228065.2 Penaeus monodon
CACACACACACACACACACACACACACACACACACACACACACACACACACACACACACACACACACACACACACACATACGGAAAAAGAAAACAGCCACGATAAGAAAATAAACAAAATCGTAACGTTTCGAATTCACTCGACTTCCTCTTCAGACGAGATAATTTTGACAAGATTATATAGTGGCAAAGAGACAGAACAAATGAGAGCTGAATCAAGTCTCAGGAGGAGGGTCAAGGTCATTGGATCTGAGGAAGGCTTTGCGACGAGGTAAGGTCATCCAAGCTCCATTGACCTGCACTTATTAGGCAATTTTCTGTTTAACAAGGCTTCTAACATTTCCCTTAATAAGGATTTGCTGATTTATGAATTAATTTAGCGCTTTTCCAGTTAAGCTGGTGACCTTTATCACGTAATTTAACGAAACACGCATTTGATTCTCTGGCGTACCTAACATCACGTTTATGTTCATTAAATCTTTTTTTGAAAGCTCTACCGGTTTCGCCTATGTAAACCTTGGGTCAGTGTTTACACGGAATAGTGTAACTACCTGGAGAAGTATCAAGGGCCTTATCACAGTGTGATAAACCCTATGACATTTTCATACATATCAGTTTATTTTAGAGAAATATAATTATGTATATTGTATATAAAAATATTCTAGCATATTAACTTCTGTTTACATTAATTTCTTCTACCTAATTCATCCATACAAAACATTATATTTTGTATTGAACCTCCACAGCACAAGATCAAGGCGGATATTATCAGGCGGAAATGGTCGCTACGTCTGGTAGGCGTTCTGTTTGTATGCGATATTTGCGGAAAGCCTCAAATTCGGAAGGAAACGAAAAAACGACGGAAAAAGTGCTAGCATGTTAGGGCCTTTGTCGGCGAAGAAACTAGGCCCTCCTAACGTGCGATTGGCTCGTGGGGATGGCCAAAACGGTTCATTGATCTGTCCCTTTTCTGCACGGCGTTGTGCTGCACCTGGTAAGGCTTCGATAGGCTTCGGCTGTCAATCTTTTACCGATTGTGAAAACAAGCGTTGTTTAATGTACAAACAAAGTTGGAAAATCTTGGGAGATTTAAGGTGTTAAAGCTTGTTAAAAACTTTTGGAGGATGAGAGGGTTATGTGCCTCAGGCCAATGTTTAGAAAATGGCAGAATTACCTAAGCAAATTTTACGAGAAAACGAAATACGTATTGAGAAAAACTTCCGTCGTTGTTTCTGATTGAAGCTACTAAGCTATTCTGCAAGGACGGCAACAGTGAACTGGCTTCTGCGTTTGTACATTCACTGGAAAACATGGGACGCTTCCATAATATTGGGAATATTTGCTCTCTTTTTTTCTCTCTCTCTTTTGCACGCACCACCACGCACGCACGCACGCACGCACGCACGCACGCACGAAACGCACGCACACACGCCCCACGCACACACGCACACACGCACACACACACACACACACACACACACACACACACACACACACACACACAAGGATAAGGATAAGCCAGTTAAGCAAAGCTGAACCTCGCCCGGGCTATGCCTATGAAGGGAGCCCACCCTATGTCGAATAATGCCGACACGCTTAGAGTGTGACAGCTCGACTGATTTTGGTCCTTCCCACCGTGTTCCCCAGCCTCCAGACGACAATTGCAACTTCTCGTGCCTCGCCGACCCCTTGAATGAGAGGCCACGTTAATACTGTACTACTGCACACACACACACACACACACACACACACACACACACACACACACATTTATATATGTGGGGACCTGACCGGGATATGTGCGAACTGTCAATTAGCATTTTGTTAATCACTTTTGTGTTGTCATTTGTAACATGTGATTCCCTTGGTGTTGTACTTCTAATGTATGTATTCTTAGCCGTTGTAATACATGTTCCCGTTGGTACAATTCTTTGATTGTGCATTTAGCTACATTACGTCTCATGCATTTTGTTCATTAAGACACCGAGTCACTTCTTGATTGTGCATTCACTGCATTTCAGTAATCTTTGGTTTTATAAATAATAGTCTTTGTCTAAATTTGTAATTTGACTTTTGTTGTTTGCATTTTGCTGTTCTATGTGTTTACTTTTAATTGTACGTTTTTTGTGATTTGAAACGGGTTTTGAGATTGCTGAACACACGTTTGATACATCCTAGCTAGATAGTTAGCTTATTTTCGCTTGTTATTCTTTTTGGTAATTCATTATGTTTAGTGTTGAAAGTTTCGTTGATAATCCGTCAGCCGAAGCGCTGGTCTCACTAAAGCCCAGTGGAGTGAGTTATCCGGTCATTATTGCATCCCCATTCGGGTACGAAGAATGAAATTCGTACTTTAGTGACTGAATTTTTGTTAGAACACAAAGTCCTCAGTGAGGATGATTTAGAGCACTTATGTCCTCGTGATGTCACAGTGGCCTGCTAGTATGACCTGGAGAGCCACAAATTAGACTTGGAGATGTTTAAGGCAGTGGATGCGTCTCATGCAGAGATCTAATCAGGAACATTATCCTCATTTTCGTGTAGAGGATGCAGTTAATTGTTCCTAAATTTAATGAAACCGAGCCAAAGAATTTTTTTTATTCATTTTGAGTGTGTAGCTGCCTTGCATGGTTGGCCCGAAGATAAGTTTGTATTACTTGTACATAGCGCATTAATTGGCAGGGCGCAAGAGGTTTTCTCAGCTCTGGATTTAGTACAGTCAGATCAAGGGTCAAATTTCACGTCCAAACTGTATGAAAAAGTTATGGAGTCCTTGGGTATACAGCGGTGCAGGTGCAGCGTGCATCATCAGAGTCAAGGGGTAGTTGGTGGTTTCACTATACTCTAAATACAATGATTAAATCCATCTGTTTAGAGACTGGTTCTGAGTGGGATGAAGGAATAGATTTGCTTCCATTTTCAGTAAGGGACATTGTTTAAGAGAGTCTTGGGTATTCACCATTTCAATTAATTTACGGCCATGACAAAATTAAACTGTCTGCAATACAGGTGGACGCCAGTGACAGTGGTGTGAAAGCGGTCCTCTTGCAGAGGAATGGAAGTGAAGTACTTCACCCTATGTGTTATTTTTTCGCATAAATACAAGTCCTGTCCTGTCAAAAGTCTTACGCCACTGTCGAAAAGGAGGCTTTAGGAATAATGTTGGCCATTGAAAAGTTTAGAATTTATTTAACTGATTCTTTCCATCCTATTGAAATTTTCACTGATCATAATCCGTTAACGTTTATTGAAAATGTGAAGTTTAAAAATATGCGTGTATTAAGGTGGGCACTAACATTACAGCGACTCAGTATAAGAATCTTCCACACTGCGGAGGACAGAGGACAGAGAACAGAAGAATACGCTACTGTCGCCCATCCAATGGAACAAGCTGATAGATTGTTGTACATACTAGTTAGCTAGTTAAACTTTTCCCGTGCGGTAAACTTTTTTCCTTGCGGGGAGGGGTATTAAAGTAAAATAAAATTAATCAATACTTAATTAGTAAAAGGGCCAATGCAAAAAACGTTTTGGCTACTGTAAGTGGCCAGTTCCTGCAGTAGCAGGAACCGTCTTGCTCACTGCCTTGAATTCCTGGGGAGGATTGTCTCGGTTACTCTTCCGCTGCCATAGGCCTGGGCCAGACCTCTCTGCCATTTGCTGTTTCTGTCGTCTTTTTTGCTGGTGGTAATTTCTTTAATAGGATTAGGGCGATACATTACATTTGGTAATATATCGCATAGGTAGGATTTCCTGTTTTTGTGTGTTTTGTTTATTTTGTTTATTTTAGTGATGGCATAAATAAATAGAAACTGTAATTAAATTGCTCTACCTATTTTCCTAATTTCTTTTGACAATTAATATCTACTAATTAATAGTAGAAGATGACTCATAACTGATAATGAAAGAGGACTTTTATACATTCATTATAAAAAAAATGCAATACAGTAATGAAAGTACTTTATAAATATTGAATGACAAAAATACATTAATGGAAGACATGTTAAATGAATGAATTAATTAACATATTTAATGATGATAAGCTAACGACATTAATGAGCATCGTAATAAAGAATGAATGATTAACATCAATGAATGAACAAAAAGAAACGCACAAGAAGAAGTGACAGTCACTAGCATTACTTTAACACAAGGACAGTTGTGGTTGTTACGTGGTATTTAGCCTTCATATCATACTGCATCAGTCAGTTTTGCTGTTTCGTCTATGCTTCTGGCTATCCCTGAATTATCTTAGTAACATACCAGCCGTAACAATATATATAGATAGATATGTGTGTGTGCGTTTGTGTGTGTGTGTGTGTGTGTGTGTGTGTGTGTGTGTGTGTGTGTGTGTGTGTGTGTGTGTGTGTGTGTGTGTGTGTGTGTGTGCATAAATGAAATCACCCTTTTTTTCCTTTTTTCACTGTGGAAATAATACAGCTGCTCGAGTATCTTTATGAATAGGCAATAATATTTCTGTTGCAAAAAGTATTTACTAAAATTGAATAAAAATCGCGTTTATGAAAAAAACTAAACATGAATAAAAAAAAATCCAGGCACGTATATTAAACATAATTATAAGATACACATCGAATCCAAGCTCCTTGTATCTATATGAACAACATTTGTCAATAAGGAAGCATTTTTGATATCAAAGTACAAAAAAATATTTTTCAAACAGTACAGATCAGGACTTATAGAAAGATAAGAAAATCTAAGCTTAGATAAAACCACCACACACACACACATACACACACACACACACACACACCACACACACACACACCAAACCACACAACATACACACACACACACGTGTGTGTATACATATACATATATATATACATATATATAAACATATATATGTATATATATATATATATATATATATATATATATATATATATATATATATATATATATGTGTGTGTGTGTGTGTGTGTGTGTGTGTGTGTGTGTGTGTGTGTGTGTGTGTGTGTATTCATATATATACACATATAT
>NC_051424.1:15306807-15324307 GCF_015228065.2 Penaeus monodon
TGGATGGACGGATCATCTCAGATCACGTTGGGGTTCATGAACATTGGGCTGAGTATTTTGAGCAGTTGTACCAGGTAGACCCTTCAACAGACCCACCTATCAGCGAGGAACCTCCTACCCTAATGGAGGTTAGGATGGCGATTTCCAAGCTGAAGAGTGGGAGAGCTGCAGGCATATGTGATATCCCTGCTGAACTGCTAAAGGCTAGGGGTGAACCTATGGCCCGGGGTTTGCATACAGTCTTGACTGCCATCTGGCAGTCTGGTACCATTCCCCCTGACCTGTTGAGGGGCATGGTCATCTCTCTCTGGAAAGGGAAAGGGGATCGTTGGGACTGTAGCAACTACTGTGGCATTACAGTGCTCAGCATACCAGGCAAAGTTTTCACCCACATTCTTCTGTATCAACACTTTTCAACACCTATATGGGCTGGGTAATGGGCAGAGCTACTAGCCAATGTCAGTGTGGAGCAACACTGGGCAATATCAAGGTCTCAGACCTTGACTTTGCCGATGGTGTTGCTATCCTATCTGAGTCCTTGGAGTCGTTGGTGGCGGCTCTTGATGCATTTAGTAATGAGGTGAAGCCCTTAGGCCTAGAGGTCTCCTGGACCAAGACCAATATTCAGGACTTTGAAGTCACAGAGAGTTTTACATACCTTGGTAGTGTAGTCCATATCTCTGGGCTGTCAGACCAAGAAGTCAGCAGACAGATTAGTCTGGCAACAGGATCCATGAACTCGATCAACAAGAGCATTTGGAGATGTCGGTACCTATGCAGAAGGACCAAGCTATGTCCTTCAAGGCCTTGATACTGCCAGATTTGCTGTGTGGAATCGAAACCTGGACGCTATCTAGTGCCTTGGAGTCTCGTCTTGATGCCTTTTGCAACAAATCTCTTTGCTTGATCATGGGGTACAGTTTGCAGGACTACGTGTCCAACCGGCGGTTACACCTTGAGACTGGCATGGAACCCATTACTTGCATAATCTGGGATCACCAACTCAGGCTATTTGGGCACCTTGCTCGTTTCCCTGTGGATGACCCTGCCCATCAAGTTGTCTCTTTGCGAGACAATCCCGGGTGGAGGAGGCCTGTGGGACGACCTAGGAGATCATAGCTTGGGCAGCTCGACGAGATCTATCGCGAGGAATTAGAGGTGGGCCGAGGGCCTACCTGGAGACTCACCATGAGGGACCCTAGTGGTTGGAAGCGTAGAGTGTATGCGGCCATGCGCCCTCTTCGACGTTAGCCCCTTGATGATGATGATGATAATGATGTGTATGTATATATGAATGTATCTATATATATTTACTTATATGTCACACACACACACACACACACACACACACACACACACACACACACACACACACACAAATATATATATATATATATTATATATATATATATATATATATATTATATATATGTGTTGTGTGTATATTATAATTTTATATATGTTTATATATTGTATACATATATAATATATATATATATATATATATATATATTATATTATACTATATAGAGTATATATACTATATGATATATATACACTATATAATATTATATTATAATATAATATATAGATATATATATATATATATATATATATATATATATATATATAATATAATATATATATAATTAAATATATATATATATATATTATTTGTATATAAGTATATTTTAGATTGTGTGTGTGTGTTGTGTGTGTGTGTGTGTGGTGTGTGGTGCGTGTGTGTATAAGTACACACACATACACTCACACACGCAGACACACACACAAGCACACACAAATTATAGACACACACTGACACACTAACACACACACACAACACACACACACACACACACACACCACACACACACACACACACACAAATAATATATATATATATTATAATATAATATATATATATAATAATACATCATCAAACATAATATATTAATATATATATATATATATATATATTATATATATTATATTATATTATATATATATTATGTATTATATACATATATATATATATTATATATAATTATATATTTTTATATTTTTTTTTCTTTCTTTCTTTCTTTTTTTCTTCTTTTCTTTTTTTTCAACAACCATTCATTCCACTGCAGGACATAGGCCTCTCTCAATTCACTACTGAGAGGTTATATGGCAGTGCCACCCCTGCCTGATTGGATGCCCTTCCTAATCAACCGCGGTATATATAAGAGACATAGATAAATATGTGTGTGTCTTTGTGTATGTATGTATGTATATATGATATGATATATATATATATATGTGTGTGTGTATATATATATATATATATATATATATATATATATATATATATATATATATATATATATATATATATATGAAGCCGCGTTGACCGAGTGGTTAGAGCATCGGACTCAAAACTGTCACGACGGCAATCTGAGTTCGAGGGTTCGAGTCACCGGCCGGCGCGTTGTTCCCTTGGACAAGAAACCTCGTTTGCCTACCTAGAAAACGACATATCGCTTTGAGAAGTCAAACGCAAGTGTCGTAGGGGAAGTCATCGCCGTGGCACAAACCGCGGTTGATTAGGAAGGGCATCCAATCAGGCAAGGGTGGCACTGCCATATATAACCTCTCACTAGTGAATTGAGAGAGGCCTATGCCCTGCAGTGGAATGAATGGCTGTTGAAAAAAAAAATATATATATATGTGTATGTGTGTGTGTGTGTGTGTGTGTGTGTGTGTGTGTGTGTGTGTGTGTGTGTGTGTGTGTGTGTGTGTGTGTGTGCGTGCGTGCGTGCGTGCGTGCGTGCGTGCGTGTGTGTGTGTGTGTGTGCGCGTGAATAACTTCCACTGAGGGAGAAATGTTGCACAACCTTCAATAGCCTTCAGCCACGATTTTCCTAAGGCATGTACCTGTGCCTATATTGCAGATACGTGAGATAACAATTTTTAGTGTTACTAACATGACCGACAGTTCTCCTTTAATATACCAGCGAACTGAATAGCTATCATAATGAACTCAGTTACTGCATCTCGAAACACTCAAACGAGAAAAGCTACGTTTAGGTCAGTAACAACCTATAAGACCATAAAGGAAAATGACTTGTTACAAAATAACAAACATATTCTTGAGGACACTACAAATTCCTCACTTAAAATTCCAAAACAAGATGGAATCTTGGATAAGCCAAATGGAAGAAAGTTTCCCAGACATTAGGGGCTACATATTAATGTGTCAGCTAAAGAATTCCCTTTGTTTTAACTAGACAACATTTAAGGAAGACAAAAGACACATTAAAAGAAAACGTACATAATATCTTGTGCTTCATGCTAGCAAAAATAAACGAAAAGTTAAAAATGATCTTCCTTAAATCAGGAAGATAATGCCAATAAATACTAACAAACACTCTAAATACAATCCACGTACTATTATGAATCGTAAAATTTGAAAAAAAAATCGAATGAACGGAATGTTTTGTCACTTTCACCTCGTTTCCGACAAATCCGACATTTTTTCCTGTCCAAAGCGAAGCACTAGCTGCATTTTTGTCTTGTTTCGAACGAATTCGACATTCTTTCCCGTCCAAAGCGAAGCACAGGCTACTGTTTTTCTTGTTTCGAACGAATTCGACATTCCTTCCCGTCCAAAAGAGAAGCACAGGCTACATTTTTGTCTTGTTTTGTACGAATTCGACATTCTTTCCCGTCCAAAGAGGAACACAAGCTGCATTTTTGTTCTGACAAATTTATAGGCAGGCTTAATTGCCCTGTTTTCTACATGTCAAATCTCTTGATCGTATGGTAATCTAAGGTTAACATTCCGGCAAAAGTGTTTTCCTAGAGGACATAATAGTAACATACAGAATGAAATCCTACAAATCAAAAAGTTTTTTTTTTTTTACATATACCGTCGCAAGCAGTAGACAACATGGCTTGACTTTAACCACCTCGAACAGGCTTGATCTATTTCACTACAAGAATGCAGAATACAACTCCAATATAATCTCCGTTAGCTGGGAGAGCAAGTCGAATACCGGGGAAACTGCCGGCCAAAAGTGAAAGATCGAGCCAGATCAATCGGTAATTTATTTGTGATGATGTACATCTAAAATTTTTAGGGGGTTTTATCCCCAAAATCTACCCGCTTCGCCCCACCTACAAAATTTTCCTGCATGTTCTGGGTAATTGTCGCGCCCTGCCCCCTGCGAGGGAGTTTGCCGGCCTCCTACATCTCTGCCTGAACTAAAATATTTGTTCTTGCAGAATAAAACCTGGATTAATACCTTGTTCGCTCTTGGATCTTGGATCAGTTTCGTAAATAATTCAAAATAGACGAATGGACTCCCTCCCTCTCTCTCTCTCTCTTGCTCTCTCTCTCTCTCTCTCTCTCTCTCTCTCTCTCTCTCTCTCTCTCTCTCTCTCTCTCTCTCTGTCTGTCGCACACACACACACACACACACACACACACACACACACACACACACACACACACACACAACTGACTGACAGACTGCGCAGCGGTTATCCATGATTTGAATTTGAACCGTTCAGGGTATGTTGTTATGTGATTATCTCTTACCATTGTAATTGGCCGTCAGTAGAGCATACTGTCATGTCACGTTCAAAGACGAATCTAATTGGCTCATTTGATTTCACTCGCATACGCATCCGTTACAATCCTGTTCTATTTCCGTCTTTTCGACACAGAGCTGGAAGGGACGGGTAATGGTGCTCTTAGAATTTTTGAGTTGTTGTCCCTCTAATGTTTCTGCATAACTGATTGCTATATTTATTTCCACATATTCCACATTTGCATCTAAGAAAGAACCGTGTTTATCATAACAATTTTCATGTATCCCTTCGTATTTTATTTTTACAATGGCGAAAAATCTGCCTTTACTGTCTCGTCCTCCCACGGCACCCTCCCCTAAGATCCTGTCTCCCATCCTTACCCACCCTACAGCCCTTCTCCCGAATCTCTCCTGCTGTTTGTCTTATGCTGATGGCGCTCGAGACTCCGTGGCGGATGATTCGGAAACTTGTGATTATGCAAATGAGGCTGTGAAGGAATTTTGCAATTCTCCTGTGTTCTCTTTCATGTTAGCATATACACTAACAGGCTGGCAAGTGGTCAAAAAGTAATTTTATAGACTTGCAATTGAAAAATAACTTTCTGCTTACGCTCTCTATGGAACTGACGCTATATTTTGTCATCATAATGTTTACACTGTATGGTTCGGAACATAGACATAATTTTTGTTTTTCGCAGAGACTAGTCGCTTAAACAGGGATCCTTCATTACTGCCAGCCATCGGCTTGACGGAAGTAGATAAAGAAATATTTACCGGTGCTTTCGCATCTTTTTTTTTTTTTTTTTGCTGACCAAATGCAGACACACACACACACACACACACACACACACACACACACACCACACACACACACACACACACACACACACACACACACACACACACACACACACATGCACACACACACACACACACACACACACACACACACACACACACACACACACATATATATATATATATATATATATATATATATATATATATATATATATATATAAGTTCCCTCCTATGTTTTCCACGTAATATCACATTGCCGAGTCTTTCTTGCTGACCAACTGATGCAGTAGCAACAATGTGAGATTTACTACAATATCTATTTTTTTCGCATTAGTATTATAAATTATCAACACAGGGTCTATAACAATGCGTTACTTTTGAGATGTGGTACGAATCACAGACGAAATCGCTTAAGCCTCTTGTGAATACCGCCCCTGTCTCTTCATTGGCGTTTCTTGTTTTCACATGACCACCTCTCTTCTCATGACAACTGAGCCAACTGCTTCTGATTGTTTTCTTCTGTCTCTCTCCTCTTTGCTTTCTCAACCCTTTCCTCTTCAAAGCTTTCTCTTTGTCCTTCACACTCCCCTTTATCATCAAAACACATCATCCCTCCTGACTTCTCACCTTTCTCCTGTCTTTCATGGCAAATGTTAAGGAACATATATGTAGGGAGCTCCACTTCCATTTAGCCTTCTTTCTTTTAACGGTAGGTTCATATCTGAGCCGCCGTGGTCACAGCATGATACTTAATTGTAGTTTTCATGTTGTGATGCGCTTTTGGAGTGAGTACGTGGTAGGGTCCCCTTCCTCTTCCTCTGTTTCCTATCACCATCCCTGTCAGCAAGTTTTCTCAATACTTTTACTTCTCATCACATGACCAATAAACTTTAGTTTCCTTTTGTTCAAGATGTCCAACAGCCGGTCTTTACAATTTATTTTCCTCAGCACTTCATCATTCGTTTTCTTTTCTGTCCAGTTAATACGTAGTACTCGTCTGTAACACCACAGTTCAAAACTATTGACCTTTTTCTTGTCTATCTTCTTCAGCACCCAACACTCAGACCATATGACGCAATTGGGAAAACTAATGAGTTCAATAACCTCAGCTTTGTCCTTAAGGCAATGCTTCGGTCTTTCCAGATGTTATTGAGAGCAACTGTGGCGTTTTTGGCAATGGCAATTCTTCTTTTTATCTCCGGTGAATCATCATATGTATTAGTAAAAACAGCTCCAAGATAAGTTAACTCTTTCACATTTTCCACAACCATTCCATTGATTGTAACATGTTCATCATCGTTCATTGCCGGTTATCTTCGAATCTTCATAGTCTTAGTTTTCTTGGCATTAAGAAATAAACCAGCCTTTTTGCTTGCTTCTCTAACCCTATCTAGTAGTTGTTGTAGTTCAGTGATACTGCTGGCAATTAAAACTATATCATCGGCTTATCTTAGATTTGATATTTTGTATCCTCCAAAATCTACAGTTCCTTCAAAATTCTCTAGAGCACCTCTCATAATTGCTTAAGAATATATATTAAAAAAGTGCGGAGACAGAATGCAACCTTGTCGCACTCCTTGGTTGACTTCGAACCATTCTGTTAACCCATAAGTGGTTCTTACAGTTGCTTGTTGTTGGTCATACATGGCTTTTATTAGTTGGATGATGTGTTTTGGAAACTTCATATCGTTCATGTTATTCCAGAGGATATCGTGATCAACATCATCAAAAGCCCTCGAGTAATCGATGAAACACAGGTATAGGTCTTTCTGATGTTCTCTATTTTTCTCTATGATCAATTTTAGATTTAGAATCTGGTTTCTGGTACCTTTTCCAGGGCGAAAACCTGCTTGTTCGTCTGCAATTTCTTCTCAACTTCAACTTCATTCTTTCAGCAATAATTTTCAAAATTTTTTTGCTGCTGTGACTTATTAATGCAATTGTCCTGTTATTGTTGCATTGGAGTGCGTCACCTTTTTAGGTATGGGAGTAAAGACTGATTTTACCCAGTCTTCTGGCCATCTTCTTTCATTCCAAATTTTCGTACAAAGTTTGTAGAAGAAGTATTCAACACTTTCGACAGCATTCTAGATTAATTTTGCTGTTATTTCATCTATTCCCGGGCTCTTGTTATTCTTTAATTCTTCTATGGCTTTTATAACTTCGTCTAGCAGTGGCGGTGGTTCATTTTCGCTGTCATTGAGTCTAATTAATGTTGTTGTTAGATCTTTATTCTTTTTGTATAGGTTAGAACAATATTGATTCCATCTATCTTTGACTTTTCCATCACATAAAACTAGTCCATCTTCTGTTTTGATAGTGTCCATTGTAGGTTTAAATTTTCGTGTAATGTTTCGTACTGCTTGGTAGAGTTCTTAATTTGTCTTATTGATAGAACAGTTTTCAATTCTCTGGCAATGTTCATTTAAATATTTTTCCTTATCTCGTCGCAATAATCTTTGAATTTTTGTATTTTGTTTTTTTGTAAATTGCTTTTCAACTGGATTATTGATACCCGCATTCTCGTTGGCTAAACTTGGTGACGTCATTACCTCTATCCCCTTTCTTGACCCCAAAAAGTGCAATTTTTGCAGTACATGTTCTTTAAAAATGGATTAGTAATAACAATGGTAAAAGAAGAAGAAGAAAAAATATATACACATCGAAAAAGAAACCAAGAAAGAAAAATGCAATGAATAAAGATAATGAAGCGCAACTTAACTCAGATGTTGTCAACTCCAATTTCCATCAAGATGGAGTGGGTCTACCTGTTTAAAGAACAACTGCTGTCCGCATGGCATTTAGTGTGCGATGGCCGGCACTGTTCCTCGTGATGCCAAGAAATGAGTAATCTGGCGGTTCCTTTTGTTATTTAACATTGTCTCAAAACAGATAAAATTCTTTCAACGTCCTTTACACACACACACACACACACACACACACACACACACACACACACACACACACACACACACACACAAATATATATATATATATGTATATATGTGAGTGAGTGAGTGTGTGTGTGTGTGTGTGTGTGTGCATGTATATATATGTATATATGCACATACATACATATATATATATATATATATATATATATATATATATATATATATATACATATACACATCTCTCTCTCTCTGTCTCTGTATATATATATATATATATATATATAATATATATATATATATATATATATATATAATATATATATATATATATATATATATATATATGAAAAGGAAAACAGCTACAGTAAGAAATGAAAATAAATCGTGACGTTTCGAACACTTCACGAGTTCCTCTTCAAGCGAATAATAAACCGAAATGAATGAAGAGTATATGTATATATATATATATATATATATATATATATATATATTATATATATATATATATATATATATGTATATGTGTTGTGTGTGTGTGTGTGGTGTGTGTGTGTGTGTGTGTGTGTGTGTGTGTGTGTGTGTGTGTGCGTGTGTGTGTGTGTATTCACACACCCACATACACACGCATATGTGTGTGTGTATACTGTGCATATATATTATATATATATTATATATATATATATATATATATATAATATATATTACTATATTATATATATATATATATATATATATATATATATATAACACTCAAACTAATATAAATATATATGTATGTATATATATATATATATATATATATATATATATATATATATATATATATATATATATATATATATATACATATACATAACCACACACACACTCACACCCATGCATATGTGAATACATATTTGTGCATATCTTATTCCTATGCATCTCTCTCTCTCTCACTCTCTCTCTCTGTCTCTATTTTTCTTTTCGTCCGTCTCTCTCTCTCTCTCTCTTCCCCCCCTCCTCTGTGTGTGTGTGTGTGTGTGTGTGTGTGTGTGTGTGTGTGTGTGTGTGTGTGTGTGTGTGTGTGTGTGTGTGTGTGTGTGTGTGTGTGTGTGTGTGTGTGTGTGTGTAAATGAGTGCGTGTGCGTGTGCGTGTCTCACTCTCTCCGCCTCCCTTTAATCTGCCCCAGACCCAGCTGCCTCCATCCCGGCCGGGGCGGAAGGCAGAGGGAACTGCAATCGCCCTAAAACTCCGGTCATTTCCGGTCTTGACAGCGGTGTCATCGCCTTAGTCTCGGCGCTTCCTCGAGCCTTCCTCGAGTAGATTTATGCAAATGACCTTAGGAGCAGACCGAACAAATAATTCTGATGGCCAACTAAACAGTGCAGTGTTGGAGAGATACTGATATAACATAGACAAACAAAAAGATTGGAAGAATAGCCAAACATTTAGACAAAACCACTGTCACAACCACGCTACAAAGAACACGAAAAGACGTTCTAGACTTTTGTTACAGCGTTCGGCTGTCACTGCCACACAGAGCTGCGTGAACATTTTACTGTGTCCACCACGGCACTCGATCTCCCGCCCCTCCTCCAGTATTAGTGGACTCCTCCTCTACCCGCCCCCCCCCCCCCCCGCCCTTCAGTCAGCCAAGTCTAATCTCACTCGTCTCCCCTGCCCCTGCCCCTCTCTTCTGTCCCTTATTCCCTTTAAGCGGAAGCGGTGGCTTGTCCTTTGCTTTATTCGCTCTCCTAGTCAGGCTCTTTCTCACACACTTATACATGGACATTGCATTTGTACGAAGTATATATGTACACGAATGTGTCTATGTATGGCTGTATGAATGGACGCACTCTTGCATGCACAGCTGCAGACTAGCTATCAAAAAGAAGGAACTATCGGAAATGGTTAAACTCAATTTAATCTCTCAATCCCTCCTAAATAACCACTCCCAGCTGGCGGCGCTCGTTATGCATACTGCGCTCACTCACACTTCAGCAAGGTAAACCACCGCCTCATGCAGGTTAACTGTTGTCGTAATTGCATTTTCCAGATGCACCGCGAAACTCAAGTGGATGGATGGGGTCGCATGACTCCTGCCTTTCTTTGTTTCTTTTTCGTTTCTTCCTTTCCTCTCTCTTGGTTCTCTCTCTATTTGTCTCCTTTCTTCCCTTTCCTCTCGATATATCTATCATCCTCGCTTCCTGCTTCTTTATTTCAATATGTTTCATGATATCTGTTATCATCCTCAATAAATGGAATACTTGCTCCGGCTGCTCGTCTTGTTTGTTTGTTTGATTACTTTTCTGACTGATACGTATAAGCAACGCAGTATTCCGCAGTGGTCGCCGTGACGTGCGAAGTCATAGGTCTCCTCTTGTCAGTGCTCTTATGATTTTAAGAAGGTCGAGATATGTGGCTTGGACGTCTCCCCCCTCCTCTCAGCATGTCTGTCTCTTTCTCTCTCTGCCTGTCTGTCTCTGACTCTGTCTGTCTGCCTTATTATGGTTGTTTTATAGATGGAAATAAAAGAAATATAAAGTACAAAACTGTATCATTATATGTGAGTGCACTGTACCTTGTTGCATAACTTCTTATGGTTTGCTAAAACTTATAAATGTATACATATACATTTTTTTTTACGGTAGGTTCACGTTTAAGCCGACGTGGTCACAGCATGATACTTAACTTTAGTTTTCATGTTGTGATACTCCTGGAGTGAGTACGTGGTAGGGTCCCCAGTTCCTGACCACGGAGAGTGCCGGTATTACCTTTTAAGTAATCACTCTCTCTATTTATCCGGGCCTGGGACTAGCACTGACTTGGGCTGGCTTGGCCACCCAGTGGCTAGGTAGGCAATCGAGGTGAAGTTCCTTGCCCAAGAGAACAACGCGACGGCCGGTGACTCGAACCCTCGAACTCAGATTGCCGTCGTGCCAGTCTTGAGTCCGATGCTCTAACCACTCGGTCACCGCGGCCCCATACATATACATAGTCAGCTTTATTTTGTAACTGATTGTCAGGTTCTCCGTAAAGGGATCAGACAGGGAAAGTAGCAAAGGCACGGGCAAACTTGATAAGCCTTTATTCATGCAGCGGTGATACACGTGGCATACAACACTGGTACACAAACAGGAATACAGGCACGGGGCAATAGGTTTACATAACCAAGTCACTGCACTTTACTATACGAAAGTCACTGCACACAGTCACGAGCACTTTATAACAACAAAGTCACAATCACTGCACCACACTATATTTAGTCACAGAAAAACACTTGGACAGGTGCTGTGTCCACGGAGGTACGTCGCGCGGCGGGAGTGGGAGGTCGACCGCCGAAATTCGTTCTTCGTTTGAGATTTGCGAAGTTCTGGCTTCGCCCAGGCCTTTCACTTATGGCCCGGCCTGTGTCAGCTTTTTATGGCTGTTTAATTTGGTTCTCTGACACTCGGTGCTTACCGTGGCGGTGGGATTGCCAGCAGACACTCCTGTAGCCGTGGTGTAAGCATCTCGCATAATCTCTTTCTCAGGACAACGGCTGTGTTCTGTGGGCTTTGTCTTAGGAATTGCGTTCTCTAAGTAATGTATAAGTGTGGCGTTCGGCTCGCCGCAATGCATGGAACACCTCTCTTCACGTTCTATTGTTTGTATGATCTGCCATGCACAGTGGTAACCTAGGCGCATTCTGTGCAGAATGACTTCGGTACCTCTGTTGTTTATTTCAGAGATTGCCAGTGGTTCATAGCCGTTGGCGTCTGAGTACCAGCTGGCCGAGGGGGAGGATCTCGTTTCCTCTCTGTGAAGCTGCAGCAGTACACTTCTTCCTAAGTAACTTTCGGCTCTGATGTATTATCATGGGATTAGGGGGCATACCCCTGCCAACTTCAGCTAGTCTGTCAGCAAGCTCATTCCCTCTGATCCCTATGTGGCTGGGAACCCAGTTTATGATAATTCTTCTGCCCTGTGCAAGAATCCTCTGTGCTAGTGTGAAGATGGTAGTCAGAGGGTAGATATTGTCAGTGGGTGAGCGCTGCTGAAGACAGTCGATGGCTCCTTTGGAGTCTGTATGTATGACCACGTGTCCTTCCCTCACGGATGCGTGGCTCAGTGCTCCCATGATAGCAACTGCCTCTGCCTGTAGCGAGGAGGCGTTGTCTGTTACCCTCATGGATATTTTGGCATCCCTTGCTGCGAAGCCGGCGCCTGCAGTGTGGGTCAAGGGATCGACTGATCCATCCATGTAGTATGTTCTGCTACCCGGAGGAGTGATGGTTGCAATGACCCTCTGGGTTTCTGCCTTTAGGCTAGGCGTACAATATTCATTCTTTTTGGTTGCCAGTCTCATGACCGATACTCTATCGAGGTTTGTGCCCACGGCAGAGCTTCGACAAAGTCAGGGTGGGGTGAGTCCATGCCCTTGGCAAGAAGTGGTTCTTTGAGCTGATGGCGTATTAACACCCTGGCTGTGTGAGACAGTCAGGAGTTGTTTGCAAACAGCTCGTTATCTTGTTCTAGGCGTCTGACTATTATATATTTTAGGCTTGTATTCCTGGGAGCCTGGATGACTTTTGATAAAAATTGTGCTGCCATTAGATCGATTCGTGAGGCCAAGGGGAGAAGGTATGCCTCCACTAGGAGTTTGAGGACCTTCGCCCACTTTGGGGCACCCAGAATGACCCTGGCGGCTTCGTTTTGGACTGTCTCCAGTTGATCTTGATATTTTCTCTTAATGCCAATCAGGGCAAGGGAGGCATAGTCTACAATGGGCCTGACAGCATGTATATAGAATGATCTTAGTACTCTGTGTCTGGCCCCTATGCATCTTCCACTCATTGCTCTCATGACGGATAGTCTTGATTTCGTTCGGTCAACCAGGTACTGGACCTCCTTCCGGAAGGAGAGGGTCCGGTCTATCTTTACCCCAAGGTAGAGGTAGTCCTGGACCCACTCCAAGTCCATTCCCTGAATTTTCAGACTTGTGCCTTGAACTCTCTGTCTCAGAGCCATGGCTTTAGATTTGGCTGCAGAGATCTTTAGTCCTGTCCTGCAACACTCCTCGGACACGAGGTCTAGACAACGCTGGGCTTTGTTTAGGCAGTGTGCTCCAGTGGAGATGATAGCAAGATCGTCTGCATAGGAGATGATCTTGCACCCCACTGGGAGGTTTATGTTGAGGATACAGGACATTATGTGTTAAAGAGGGCTGGACTGAGAACCCCACCCTGTGGCGTTCCATTCTCTAGTGGCATGTGCTGTGATAGGTGACCTTGGAGTTTGACTCTGGCTGTTCTATTCGTAAAGTAGTCACCTATCCAAGCCAGGAGCTCTGATTCCTTTTTGGATCAGGCTCTCCTGAATGGCAAGAGGACTTGGAATACTACCACAGATGTGGCCGTGCTTATTGTGCTCAAGAGCGTGGCTATGCTGTGCGCTGTGCTCATGCCCCTGTTGAACCAGTGGAGGTGTTCATGCGGGGGTCCCATTTTCCATCGGAGCCGGTTCAGAACCATCCTCTCGGCCGTCTTGGCCAGACAGCTGAGGAGAGAGATAGGGCGATACTTTCCTGGTTCCTTTGGTTTAAGGATGGGAACTATGGTAGCCCTCTTCCAACTCTGGGGTAGAGTGGAAGTTTCTCAGGACTTGTTGATGAGTTGCAGGAATGCAAGCTCACCTACTAGTCCCAGGTGGGAGATGATGGGGTACGAGATCCCATCAGAGCCCGGGGCTGTGTTACAACTGGCTTTATAAGCATTTCTTAGTTCTTTCAGAGAAAAGATAACGTGTGAGTTATCGGGTTTGCCTGCCCTTTCTCTGATGTGAGCAAGTCTGTCTGGTTGTAGGCGTTCTTGTCTTGCCCTCAGTTCGGCTGGCAGGCTGTTGCTACTTATTCTCACAGATAACTCATGCGCCAGTCTGTTCGCCTCTGACTGGGGGTCATGGTGCGTGCATCTCGGGGCTGAGCGGCTGATAGCTCTGCTGGTACCATAGCTCTGAGAGGTTGGTATGGTGTTCGAAGGACTCACACCATTCCAGCCACTCTTCCTGCCTGACTCTGCTGGCAGTTTCCTTGGCATCCCTGACAGCCTCCCTTAGGAAGGCTAGGTTGTCGGGGGTTCTTTGCCTTCGGAAATGTATTCGGCACATATTTACCCTGTGGTTGACCTCCATAATCTCGTCGTTAAAGTACCAGGCGTCTTTGTGACTCCTGGACCAAGGCCGAGTTTTGGGTATGGTCAGTGAGGCTGCCTCATCAATGGCATTTACAAGTCTGGCTTGGAGCACTTCCACATTTCCTCTGTGTGTGGGTTCATTGCTTCTCAGACAGCGGGCCAAGGCGTTTTGAAACGCCTGCCAGTTGGCCTTGTCTGTTTTCCATCTTGGATTCGGTCGTGGCATTTCGGCTGGGACATTATCCATGAGGGTAGTTATAGTGCCGTAATGGTCACTAGTGACGGTCTCATCGACACACCAGCCAATCCTCTCCACCAGAGTCGCAGTGGCCAGGGTGAGGTCTAAGACTCCTACTCTGATATGCGTTGGCTCTTGGTTATTGAGGAGAGCGATCTCGGGGAATGTCTCAAGCACGTTGGCTATGCATTTGGTACCCGGCAGGGAGCCAGGATGGGGTGGTGTGCGTTGAAGTCTCCCCCTATGATCACTCGGTCGTGTGCTGCAGAAGCACAGACCTGGCTGTGCCGCGTGCTGTGCCCCCGGTGCCGAAATTCGTTCGTTTGAGACTTGCGTTAATTCCGGCAGATGCCCCTTTTATCCTTCCCGACGGTGTTAACGGCGACATCCTCGTTCCTCGGGCGGGGGAAATGACCAATCACGGATGACCGTGCCCCGCCTACCGAGCCCGAGTATACATCGCCGAAGGTCCAAGCATACCCGAGGCGAGTCATCTCCCCCCGCGAAGTAGCGCCCAATCACAGACGAGCTATTGCCGTTCCACGGGCTCGGAAAACGCCGCTAGAGGACCACCGTGCCACATCTCTCCTGCAGCTTCACAGAGAGGAAACGAGATATTCCCCCTCGGCCAGCTGGTACTCAGATGCCACAGGCTATGAACCACTGGCACTCTCTGAAATAAACAACAGAGGTACCGAAGTCATTCTGCACAGAATGCGCCTAGGTTACCACTGTGCATGGCAGATTATACAAACCATAGAACGTGAAGAGAGGTGTTGCATGCATTGCGGCGAGCCGAACGCCACACTGGTACACTACTTGGAGAATTGCGTGCACACGCAATTCCTAAGACAAACCCCACAGAACACAGCCGTCGTGCTGGTAAAGAGATTATGCGAGATGCTTACACCACGGCTACAGGAGCGCCTGCTGGCAATCCCACCGCCACGGTAAGCACCGAGTGTCAGACAAACAAATGAGACAGCCATAAAAAGCTGACACAGGCCGGGCCATAAGTGAAAGGCCCGGGCGAAGCCAGAACTTCGCAAATCTCAAGCAAGCAAGCAAACCGTGCCCAGGATGAACTTGACACTGATAAACTCTAGCATTCACAACACAGCTTCTCTTACTTTCATTTTCAGTTATAAAGTTTGATCAAACTGGCTGCTAAACCCTATTTTTCAATCATCTGCTGAAGAGGCAGCGGACACAATTATTTCATCAACAGGAGTATATTTTGTTTTACTGTTTATATCGTTATCGTTATTTTTCATATATTTATTTATTTGTTTATTTATTTATTTGTTTATTTATTTTATTTTATTTATTTATTTATTTATTTATTTATATATTTATTTATTTATTTATTTATTTATTTATTTATTTATTTATTAATATTATTTTTTTACAAATAAGAGGATGTCCTTTTTGACACCAGTGTACACGAGCATCTGCTATCACTCGGACGTATATTGGATCTGCACGCAGCATGACTTCCATCCAAACACCTCGGCTGTAGCTCCGATGAGCTTTTCCCAGAAAACTTTCATGAGCACACACACGTACACGCGCACACGCACACACACACACACACACACACACACACACACACACACACACACACACACACACACACACACACACACACACCCCACACACACACACACACACCATAGAATGTGGGGTAAAAAATTTTAATCTCCATGTGGGTATATTTTTTTCCCACACACACACAACACACACACACACACACAACACACAACACACCACACACACAACACACACAACACCCCACACACACACCACACCCCCAAACACACACGCAACCACACACACACACATGCTTTAGATATGTGTGTATATATATCTCCAGCTGTGTGGGTGGGTGTGTGTGTGTGTGTGTTTTGGGGTGTGTGGGTGGGGTGTGTGTGTGTGAGAGAGAAAAGAGAGAGAGAGAGAGAGAGGGGAAGAGAGAGAGAGAGAGAGAAGAGAGGAGAGAGAGAGAGAGAGAGTTTTTTTGGGTAGCTCCGTATTTTGAAAGCAGAAAATTTAAATTTTTTTCTCCCCTTTTATCTCGCCTTTTTTTTTCCTGAGGGTGTTTATGAAAAATAGGCTTTTAGATAATACCCGGTAAAAAGAAAAGGGTTTTCCAAGAGCAAAATTTTTGATACCTGTATTTTTCTTTTTTCCCTTTAAAAATGACGTGCAGCAGGAGACCCCCCAAAATTAAAATTTTTTTAAAACCCCCAAAAAATCCAGCTCTCGGGGGCGGCCCCCTTATGGGAAATTTGGCGACAGTCATCCTTTTAAACCTTTTTTCCCCTCTCCCCTGGAAAGCAAAACCGGGTAAGAAAAGAAGGAAGAAAAAAAGAAAGAAAGAAAGAAAAAAAAATGCACGAATAAAAGGCTGGTAAACAAAAAAAAGTTTCTGCTTTCCCATCAAATATTGTCGTTTTTAGCGGTTTTAGGTAAAGAAAAGTTACCAAAAAAAAGGGAAAAAAAACAGGGGGCAAATTTGGGATTTTTTGGGGTTGAAAAAACCGCGTAGCCGCCCCGCCCCCAAAACAAACCGCACACAGACAAGATACATTTTTAAATACCCCCAACCAAAAACACACAAAAAAAACACACACAACACCACAAAAACCAACACACACACACACACCACACACACCCCACCCCACACCCCTATATATCCCACACACACACAAAATATAAAAATTTTTATATATATAATATATAAAATTATATTATAAAATTATATATTAAAAATATATAAAATATATAAGTAAAAATATAAGTAAAAGGGCACATAGCTGGGGGCCCCAGGCTTTTCCCCCGAG
>NC_051424.1:15329307-15331807 GCF_015228065.2 Penaeus monodon
TATTCGCAAGCTATTTAGCAAGTAAATCTTCTCGGGGTCAGAAAATCTGAACTGCCGAGGTAGCTATGCAAGTTAGACTTTATCGACGGGGGGATCCTATACCCAAAATGCCATACAATGAAGTGAAAGAGCCAGGAAAATCTATAAATAACCTGCTCTTTTCTGCATATCTGTGATGGGCTCTCGTGAAAATCCCTATGGGTATCTACTACACGAATCACATGATCACTTGGGAATTACCCAAAACGTGCAAGCAACTTACAAGAGGGTGAGATGAGTGTGATCAATAAGCGAATAATTATTCTAGCTTAAACTCTAGTCCTACATTAATTAACGGATGTAACTGCTGGTCGCACCGACTCAAAGTTGCCGATCGAATGAATAACTTGAGTTTTACCTGTACCTACTTTTTGAACATCAGATCTATTAGGCGTTTACACAACCCGGGATATATCGGGCACATGTGCGCTATGATATGGGGAAAAATCCTATGCTATACTCAAAATGATAAATTTATATAAAATCACGTAACAAGCTCCGTTCTAGCGCCAATAGAGCGTGTCACCAATGAGCAATGTAAAGATTGCTAGAGTTAATTCCCTAGGTGTTAGAAAACAACAACAACCAAATTACGGGAAACTTAGCAGTCATCTCTTGGCCCTTTCCACATCACCACTGACTGGGAAAAGAGAAAGCGATGTCAGGTCGGGGTGAGGGGAGGAATGAGACAAAATGGAATGATATTCGTGATAAGATTAAATCATGAACACGTTAAATTCATTGCAGTTGAAACAACACAAATCTCTAAAAATTAGTTAAATTAATTAACTACTTAACTAATGAACGATATTCATGTTTGTTGACCACATACCGCGTTCACACGATAATGTGATCTAAGGTCAGGAGAATAGTGTGAGAATGTGCCATTTGTTGTCACCCAGCATTTTTACCCAACAAAACCAACGGCTTAATACATTTATGGGAGAAGAAGAAAGGGAAAAGAAATAAGAGGAAGGGGGCCCAAACGTGTACTTATGTGTTTTTTTTTTTAGACATGTCTTGGAGCAGTCGAGCGGTTTTTCTTCGGAGGTGGTGTGTTTGTGTTGCAAGCCTTAAGGATGCAACAGCTCTGCTGCTACCAGATTGTAAAAGTCTGTAACGGTAAACAGTAATGGTAGTCAACATACATAGGACTCACAACAGATGTAAAGGGGTGAACACAGCTACGACCTGGCTAAGGGTAAAGGCGATGCGCGTGGACGCGGTGTATGGTCAACCCGCCCGGAGGGGGAGGGCTAGGCCGAACTTACCGCGCCGTGTGTTAGACACGAACTTCCTAGGCCTAGGTCCTCCCTGGTATAAGTAATGAGCATCCCAGCTGCCGGAAGTGATTGAAACAGCTGGAGGAAGCATGGGGGGAGCGAGGTGAGGTCACCGGTCCCATCTGCTACATCATACATATATATATATGTGTGTGTGTGTATATATATATATATATATATATATATATATATATATATATATATATATATATATATATATATATATATTTATTTATATTTATTATATTTATACTTATATATATGCACACACACACACACACACACACACACACACACACACACACACACACACACACACACACACACACACACACACACACACACACACGTGTGTGTGTGAGCTTCTGCACAGACAGCACAAGCTGTTTCTTTCCTGCAATATTTAACTACATGGCTGTAACCCTGACACTTGTAGCAGACCACAACCTCGGGGCACCACGTCCGAATGGAGCTCGGCTCTATGTATCTTCCAAAGAATGATGATTCTATTTAAGGGCTGTCCGTTCTTGTAAATCCTTTGAGCTTTAAAGACACCCGGAAGATGCAGTGCTTCTTCAACGGCAGCCTCCTGGTAACCTGGTAACCAGGTATTCCCTGTATTTTTTGCCTTTGGGCTGATAGTCGTCTTTGTTCTGTAGAGAGATCCCCGCAAAAGTGCCATTAACCATCAAGGCCATGTATTTTTGTTCTTCCCGTCGTACATAGACGTAGCGCGAGGATGTCCATCTCTCTTGCACCATATCTAGCGGTCCTTCCTTTTGGAGGGGCGGCAGCTGGCTAACTTCCCTCATTTACCTGATTTTATCTATGGTAGATGTGTCCTCCGGAAAGGCCAGTCTAATGTACCTGTCCCGGGGGGTGATGGGTTCACGCAGTTGGGTCCTTATTCCGTTTGCTTTCTCGGTCAGGTGGCTGGTGTCATTCGGTGTGGTTTTCACTTTCCTTCTTTCTGGTCTGAACGAGTTGGAATCCGTCGTTATCAACATCAGAGTCGGCAGTCGAATTCACATCGTTCATATCCCTATGCTCGGCGGAATTAATCCCTCCCATAGGGTGGAGGGTTGAGGGGGTGGTAATTGGCACTGGGGGGCCCCGAGCATGTCCCCATCCACCTCCATGGTGGGGCAGTGAGGGGGTGGTTGTTCCGCCCGCTTCTG
>NC_051424.1:15351807-15364307 GCF_015228065.2 Penaeus monodon
ACGGCGTTCCACAATTACTTGAAGCGCTAGTATTCGGTCTATTGTGGACTTACCAGGAGTAAATCCAGACTATTCCGGTCTCTAATGCCTCAGTAGGTGGTTGCAGATGTGTTTCAGAAGAATGTGGGTGAAAGCTTTGCCTGGTATGCTGAGTAGTGTAATGCCATGGTAGTTGCTACAATCCCAACAATGCCCATTCCCCTTCCAGAGAGGGATGACCACACCCCTCAGCAGGTCAGGGGGAATGGTACCACACTGCCAGATGGCAGTCAGGACTGCATGCATATGTGCACCCCTAGCCTTTAGAAGTTCAGCAGGGATATCACATATACCTGCAGCTTTACCACTCTCCAGATTGGAAATCGCCATCCTAACCTCCGTTAGGGTAGGAGGTTCCTCGCTGAAGGGTGGGTCCGACACAGGTATTGTGACATCGCTTGCATCCAAGCTAACTGTTGGAGGATCTACCTGGTACAATTACTCAAAATACTCATCCACCTCATGGTGAACCCATGGGCACACTCCACCTCCCTTTATCTGTCCAAGTGAAACACTTCCACTGGAGGGAAGGGGAGTTTTGAAGTGGACCCGCAGAGTAGCCACAACCAGCCTATGGTCAGTGGCACAGAACTCGGCACTCCGGTAAACTGCAGTTCTGGAGGTCAATCTCCTTGGCCAATGAACCCGTATCGCTGTACCATGTCCAGTGATGCGGATTGGAGCGCTGGTACCAGGAGCCAGAGATACTCATTCTGTTGGACCTAACCAAGTCCTGGAGAAGGCTATTCTTGCTGCTGGGATTAGCTCCCGAGCCATGGGGGCCGACAGACATCTCATAGCCAGCTCGGTGACAGCTGGATACTGCATTGAAATCGCCCAGAACAATGTGAATATCTCACCGGGGGCAATCGTCTACCACAGATGCAAGTTTGGCATAGAATGCCTCCTTCACATCGAATTTACAAACATTGGTAGCAGCGTATACAGCAATAAGATACATGAAGCCAAAAGCATGCTTCAGTCTCAATGACATATTACGTTCATTCAACCAGTGTCACCTCAACTACCGAGGGCTGAAATCGGCTGGAGATGGCTATGGCTACACCCTAGAGGTGGTGACCATCACTGCGGCCCAACCTATAGTAGGTGTACCCACCCATACTGATCATGCTTCTATCAGGTCTTCTCACCACTGAGAGGGCAGCCACCTCAACTCCCAGTCGCTCCATTTCCTTCAATAGCAGAGGTAACTGCTCATCCTACCGCAAGGACCGGATGTTCCAAGCACCTACCCGGAAAGCTCGCCTGAGGTTAAGTCTCGGGTGGTCACTCCAGGTGCACGCCACCTCTGCTGCCCCCGCCGATGCTGCCCCAAATAAAGGGGGTCGGCGGGCAGTGGGTTTCCTGAGGGCTTTGACCCACAAACTTCATGGTGGGTAGGCGCCTGCTGGGGCACAGGCGGGACAAGTAAGTCTTGTTCCCATCCTGCGCCCCAACATTTGCACTCCCAACAGGACCCACAGCCTGCCTTGCTTGCTGGGTGGGAGGGACAGCACCCATCCCCCAGCATATCCATTGATTTGTTTTGTTGCCAGAGGGTTTTCTGGGTGGGGGGGGGGATTAGCAAGGCCCACCTCCCCGAGCCACCCAATTACCCCAGCTAGGGGGCAGGAATTGGTATGGAGCTAGGGCAGGTCCACATGCCGATGGGCCATAATTCCGTACCTCTGGGGCCTCCTGCTGCTCCGAGATCCCCCACAATTTGGCCTGGGACCGCAAGGTGCCCAGTTATCCATGGGTGGTCACGAGGAGGCACTGCAGAACTCTTGATGACGGAGAGGCTGTGACTTGGCAGGGGAGACTTATGCAAAGCTGCTCCCTTTTTCGCGCTAGGCTAGCCAGTGATGGCAGCTGCAAGCGAGAAGACATGCAAGCACTTTACACTATCTAGGCTACCACATCATCGCGTCACATCACCTTGCGCATGAAGCACCCATCCATATATATATATATATATATAATATATTTATATATAATAATATATAATATATATATATAATATATATATATATTTTATATATATATATGTAGTGTGTATTTTATATATATATATATATATATATATATAAAATATATTAAAATTTTATTTATACATATATATGTATATATATATATATATATATATATATATATATATATATATTTTATATATATTATATATATAAAATATATATATATATATATATATATATATATATATATATTATATATATATATATATATATATATTATGTGTGTTAAAATATATATATATATATATTATATTATATATATATATATAATATATTTAATTAAATTAATATATATTATTTATCATTAATAAAATTTTATATATAATTATATATATATATATATATTATATATAATAAATTATGTGTGGTGTGTGTGGGTGTGTGTGTGTGTGTTGTGTTGGTGTGTGTGGTGTGGTTGGTGGTGTGTGTGTTTTTGGTGTGTGTCTGTGTGCTGTAATATATATATTATTATATATTTAATATATATTAATATATTATATTATATATATATCACGCGCACACCACCACACACACACACACACATATTACACACACAACACACACCACACACACACACACACACACTTATTTGTGGTTGGGTGTGTGCGTGTATATATAATAATATAAATAATAATTATATATATATTATATTATATATATATATGTATAATAATAAATATATAATATATAAATATATATAATATATATATAATTACAATAATTTAATAAATAAATAATAAATAAAATATATAATATATATATATATAATATTATAATATTATTATAATTATATATATATATATGTATGTATATATAAATATATAATTGTATTTTATATATATACATCACATACATCATACCACACAACACACCCCACACTCACACCACACCACACCACCCACACACCACACAAGCACACCCACACCAAAACACACCACACACACACACACCACACACACACACTCACCAACACACACACACCAACCCACACACATAATATATATATATATATATATATATATATTATATATTATATATATATACTTTATATATATTATAAAATAATAATATATATATTATATATATATATTATAAAATATATTATATATATATTTATAAATTAATACATATATATATATATATATATATATAAAATATATATATTATTTATTCATATACATATTACATATATATAGTATATGTTATATATATATATATTTTTATATATATATATATATATATATATAATGATAAGGCAAACCAATCAATATACAAAATAATCTCAAGGTCAATTACAGATTAGAATAGAAAAGAGGATACCACTCCAAATAAACTTGAAGCTGCGAACGCTTATGTAAAGCCTCGGTGTATGATTGCTTGTGTGTGTGCAAGGGGAAAATGCTTTGGTCTGCCTCATCGGGGAGGACAGAGCTAACGAAGGCTCAGCCGGGATAGGGGTGGGACCTCGACCTTGCTTCCGGTCGCGGAATCAAGGCAACAAGGCCCGTCTAATCTTCACTGGTGCTGGGGCGGTGGGGGCAAATTAGTTCATCACGTGTTTCGAGGCTCATGCTTGCGTTTGTCAGATAGTTATGTATCCATTCATAATTTTCGTTTATTAATACTGCTGTTATTTGCACCACAACATATCGCTTTCATACCCATTACTGAGAATGAAATCATTATAAGGTTTGACTTAATTGAATACTACCTTTCATAGTAAAGTTACAGCATAGGGAATGCATTTCAACGAAACAGGAGTTTAACCAAAAACATTTTTTCCACACTGGAGAAATTTATTAAAAACAATCCGCAAAAATTCCTTTCTAACATTCGAATTCTGTATCCCTGTATCTAAACACGCGAAACGAATAAAGGAGAGAAAGAGAGAAAGATATATATATATAATATATATATATATATATATATATATATATATATATATATATATAGATAGATAGATAGATAGATAGATAGATAGATAGATAGATAGATATAGATAGATAGATAGATAGATAGATAGATAGATAGATAGATAGATAGAGAGAGAGAGAGAGAGAGAGAGAGAAAGGAAAATAGTATGAGAGAGAGGGAGAGGGAGAAATAAGAAGGCGGGAAGAAAGAGACCGTAGACATAATCCAATGAGCCTGATGACTGCACGAGAGGGAAAGTCCGACCGCCCGGAGGAGAATGCACAGGCAGGGCGTGCGTGCGCGTGGGCGCTCGCTTGTCAAATTGGAGGCGGCGATCGATTAGAATATTCGAGAAGTAATCAGAGTAGTAGAAGCGTCAGTCTGGCTCTCGCGGTGATAAGAAGGACGGGGTGGGGGGGGGGCGGAGAAGGGAGGATGAGAGGGTGGATGAGAGGAGAGGATAAGAGTGGAAGAAGAGAGGGGAGGAGGAAAAGGGAGGAGAGCGGAAAAGAATAGTAGAAGAGAAGGGGTGAGAGGAGGAGGAGAGTGGAGGAGGAGAGTGGAACAGGAGAGTGTAAGAGGAGAGTGTAAGAGGAGAGTGGAAGGGGATAGGGCAGGAGGAGAATGGAAAGGAGAAGGGAGGAGGAGAGGGGAAGAGGAGAGTGGAAGAGGAGAGGGGATGAGGAGAGTGGAAGAGGAAGTGGAAGAGGATAGTGGAAGAGGAGAGGGGAGAGGGAGGGGATGAGGAGGTGGAAGAAAGAGGGGATGAGGAGAGTGGAAGAGGAAGTGGAAGAGGATAGTGTAAGAGGAGAGGGGAGGAGGAGAGTGGAAGAGGAGAGGGGAAGAGGAGAGGGGATGAGGAGAGTGGAGGAGGAGAGTGGAAGAGGAGAAGGGAAGAGGAGAGTGGAAGAGGAGAGTGGAAGAGGAGAGTGGAAGAGGAGAGGGGAGGGGGAGAGTGGAGGAGGAGAGGGGGAGGGGGGAGTGGAAGAGGAGGGGGAGAGGAGAGTGGAAGAGGAGAGTGGAGAGGAGAGTGGAGGAGGAGAGGGGAGGAGGAGAGTGGAAGGGAGAGTGGAAAAGGAGAAGGAGAGGAGAAGGAGAGGAGGGGATGAGGGAAGTGGAAGAGGAGAGTGGAAGAGGAGGGGGGGATGAGTGGGGGGGGGAGAGGGGGGGGAGGAGAGTGGAAGGGAGGTGGAGGAGGTGAGTGGGAGGGAGGGGAAGAGGGGTGGAAGAGGAGAGGGGGGAGGAGGGAGTGGAAGAGGGCGTGGAGAGGAGGCAGAAGAAGAGAAGTGGAGAGGAGAGTGGAGTGGAGAGGAGAGGGGGGAGGAGAGTGGAGAGGAGAGGGGGGGGAGAGTGGAGAGGAGAGTGGAGAGGAGAGGGAGAGAGTGGAGAGGAGAGTGGAGAGGAGAGTGGAAGAGGAGAGTGGAAGAGGAGAGGGTGGAGGAGAGTGGAAGAGGAGAGGTGGAGAGGAGAGTGGAAGGGAGAGTGGAAAAGGGGGTGGAAGGGATGGGGAGGAGGAGTGTGGTAGAGGAGAGTGGAAGAGGAGAGTGGAAGAGGAGAGTGGAAGAGGAGAGGGGGGTGGAGAGGGATGAGGAGACGGGATGAGGAGAGTGGAAGAGGATAGTGTAAGAGGAGAGGGGGAGGAGAGTGGAGAGGAGAGGGGAAGAGGAGAGGGGGAGGAGAGTGGAAAAGAGGGGGAGAGGGGGGAGGGCGAGAGTGGAAGAGGAGGGGAGGAGGAGAGTGGAGGGAGAGGGAGGGGAGAGTGGAAGAGGGAGTGGAGAGGAGAGTGGAGGAGGAGAGGGGAGGAGGAGAGTGGAGAGGAGAGGGGGGGGTGGTGGAGGAGAGTGGAGGGAGAGGGGGGAGGAGGTGGAGAGGGGTGGAGGGAGGGGGAGGAAGGAGTGGAGAGGAGGGGGGAGGAGAGGGGAGGGGGAGGTGGGGGAGCGGAAGGGAGAGTGGAAGGGAGAAGGGAGAGGAGGGCTGGGAGAGTGGAAGGGAGGCGGAGAGGGAGGGGAGGGGGAGGTGGGAGGAGAGTGAAAGAGAGAGTGGAAGAGGAGAGGGGAGGAGGAGAGGGGAGGAGGAGAGTGGAGGAGGAGAGTGGAAGAGGAGAGTGGAGGAGGAGTGGGGAGGAGAGTGGAGGTGGTGGAGGTAGAGGAGGGTGCTTTAAAAACGCAAAGTGGCCAAAAAATGAAAAAAAATCACTTTCTACAGATAAGAAAATCAAAATAAAAGCTCAATAGAGAAAAAAAGTTGGTGAATAGAGACGGATAAAGGATGAAATGAAGGAATAAAGGACTTGGAGCCAGATAAGTCTAACACACAAAACACACATAAAAATTCGTATATATATATATATATATATATATATATATATATATATAATAAAATATTATATATATATATATAATATATATATATATTTTACAAATTTGTATACACACACCCCACACACACACACACACACACACACACATATATATAATTTGTAATATTATATATATTATATATATATATATATATATATATATATATATATGTATACATATATATGTATGTATACATATATATGTATTAAAGTATACCCATATATGTAGGGATACATATATAATATATATATATATATTATATATATATATATATATATATATATATATATATATATATATATATATTATATTTGAGAGTCAATCAGTCCCCATGGCTGATCCAAGCAGCGAAAACAGTCGCCTTCTCCAGGACTTTGCTAGGTCCCAGTTGCTTTGTGGGAGTCCTTGAAACACAGAACAAGCGTAGCAGCGCAGGAGTCCATTGGTGTACGCCCGAGGGCAAGGCAGAATTTCATCTCCCTGGAGACTCAGGACTCATGAGGCCACTGAAGCATGTCGCATGGCTCGGTTGAATGGCAATCAGGTCTTGCGTCGCTCTTTGGTGGCAGGGCTCGGACTCTGCTGAGAAGGGACAAGGAACAGTTCATCAAGAACATTGCTGAAGAGGTGAAGGCCATTTCTGGGTAAATGACCTTCGCCCTCCTACCAAGTCCTGAGAAAGCTGAACTCTAAGCCCACCTCGCAGATGACTGCAGTGCATTCAGTGATCATGTTGGGGTTCGCGAACGTTGGGCTGAGTATTTTGAGCAGTTGTACCAGGTAGACCTCCAACAGTTAGCTCGGATGCAAGCGATGTCACAATACCTGAGCCGGACCCACCCATCAGCAAGGAACCTCCCACACTAATGGAGGTTACGATGGCGATTTCCAAAATAAATTTTGGGGAAAGCCGTAGGCAAAATGTAACCCCTGCAAACTGCTAAAGTGGGGTTTAACCTATGGCCAGATTTGCCAGTCTTCCCTCATCTGGCAGTCTGGTACCATTCCCCTATTTTGGGGGCATTGTCACCCTCTGGGGGAAGGGAAAGGGGGATCCTAGGACTGCAGCAACTCCGTCCCATTAACCTCGAAACCAGCAAATTTTTCACCCACATTCTTCTAAACGGATCCGCGCCCACCTAAAGGCACAGAGACCGGGCATCTGGTTTCACTCCGGGCCTACATCGCCCCAAAAGGCTTTTGAGTCGTTGCATCGAGAATCGCTAGGGGGAATTCTGATACGTAGGGAATTTCCCCGACACGATTATTGGGTTTAAATAAACCTATATCCGGATGAAATGCGGAAAGTGTGGTGGGGCTTATCAAATTTTCCCTGTTAAAAAAGGGGGGGGCAAGGCGTGTCCTTGCACCCCCACTTTTTAACACCTCTGGGTGGGATAGGGGAAGTATATCCAAGACACCACACACCCCCCCCAAACACACACCCCACACACCCAAACCCCCACACACCCACACACACACAACCCCAAAACACACACACAAAAAACCAAAACAATCACACACACCAAACACACACACACACACACAACACACACCACACACCAACACAACCACACAGACATCGTGCATAAAAAATTTACTGGCCGCGGCGTATAAAACTACACGCATTGAGGCATGTTGCGATTCGAAAGAAGTAAAGACAAAAGTGACGACGAAAGAGAGAAAAAAGAGAAGGGAAAAGGGAAAAGAAAGGAGGGAAAAAAAAAAGAAAGAGAAAAAAGAGAAAGAGAGAAAGAGAGAGAGATGACACACACACCACCACACACACCACACCAACACACGCATATATTTTATATATTATAATATAAAATATATATATATATATATATAATATATATATAATATATATATATATATATATATATACATAATAATAATATAAATAAAAAAAAATAAAAAAATATAAATATATATTATATTATTATATATATAATTATTATATTATTAAATTTTTTAATTATTTTAAAATATTATATAAAAATTTTATAAAATTTATTATATATATTATAATATTTATATTTTTAAATTATATAAAAAAAAACCCCCCAAAACACACACACACACACCCCCACACACACAACCCCACACACACACACCCACACACCACACACACACACACACACACCAAACTAAATGGTCTCTAATTTGAATTTTGCTAGAAACCCTATATTACCCGGGAGGCCCAGAGGAAAACTCGTACTTTTTTCGCTTTTTTTGAGAAACAGACACTAGTTTTGAATAGATTTTTTGTCGTGGTAGAGGGGGGCGGAGGCGGTGTCAGCTCCTATGGGCAAAAGGGGGAAAGGTGTTCGGGGTTCGGGAACGGCCCGGGACGACTTTTTGGGGTTTTGCTAGGTCGCTTAAAACCCAAAAGGGGGGAAAACCGCTTTTTCCGTCGCTCCTCCTAAAAGGCTTTTTTCCTGTTGTCCCCGGGGAGTCATGTTCAGGCGGGTCAACACTCTCACCCATTCCTTTTTAAGGATGTACACCCCTCTGCCCTACCCTCGCCTCGCCCCGAGGGGCTGGCGACGCTTCACCTCAAAGGGGTCTTACTGCACTCCCCGGGGGAAAAGTTTTTACGGGACCAGAACGTCATCTTCCACAGCGCGCTCCTCATCTTCCCCCTCCTGTTCGGGTCCTACTTCCTGTCCCTCCTCCGGGGTCCCCTCCACGGGGGCCGTAAAACGAAATCCCCGCCATAGCACCATATTCGTAGATGGGCCCCGACATGGGCATTCCCGATTTTCCCCCCCTCGCGGAGTTCCTCGCCCGACCGCGCGCCTGAAGTGGGGTATTTTATACCAGGCTAAAGGGAAACCCCATCATGCACACAAGGCCGGATTTTTGGGGAAAAAAGATATGACGGGGGGGTGGGGGGGGGGGGCAAAAACAGTAAAAACGAGCTTTTTAACAATCACTAATCTATCTTTTTTTTCTTCTTTTTTTTAATGATCAAGGGAAACCGCAAGATCTACTTAACTTCGAGCACCGATAAAAGATAGAGTAAAAGGGCAAATTGCCTATACAATGGGCTGCAAAGGGGCTGTTTTGTACCAGGAAGCACGCTCGTGGGTTACTGCTGATACTCCTCCTCCCGTCATCCATAAAGCTTTTTCCCAGCACGCCCCAACACGGTAAGAGGAGCAACATGCCCAAAATACAGGTGATGAAGTTTTGTGAAAATCTGACATCAAAACCTGTCCATCCTACCTCCGACAATCAACTCACGACCCGAGTTGCATCTAAGGGGCTTATAAAGGTTTACCCGTAAATCCAGACGAAGATTTGGAGGACGGAAAACGACATGCAACCCAGAAGGACATGGGCGGATCTGTGAGGAGTTAGACAAGGTCCCCCCGCCGAGTTAACCTGGCAAGGATAGAGGGAAATTTAAAATCCCAATCAAGGGGCCTTTGAAACCCCCGGGACGTGTGGCGTCGAGGATGGGTGGGTACCAAAGGGCCAGAAAAGAGGAATACTGGGACGAAGCCTGAAGTGCACTAAAAAAAATGCACGCAAGCCGAGGTGACCAGGCACCCTTTAGGCAAATTTTTAAGCGCCTCAAGGGTGAGTTGAGTAGTGCCGGCATTATGGAGGGTCATTCCTCACTCCCCTCACTCCCCCCCCTACTTCCTCCACTGCTTCTACATTGACAGGGGTCCCCTTAGGGTGGTCATTTCGCCTTTTGGCTGCAACACGAAAAACCAGCTCTTTAGAGTGTGGGCTAGATTCCCCTCTGCCACCGCAAATGGTCTCTAATTTTAATTTTACTAGAAAACCACTATATTTTCTGGCAGTTCAGAGGAAACTCAAAACTGTTTCACACTTTTGGAGAAAAGACACTAGTTTTTTAATAGATCTTGTTTTCGTGGTAACGTGGCGGAGGCGTGTCGCTCCCAAAGGGGGAAAGGGGGAAAGGGGTTCCGGGTTTAAGGAACGGGGCTTGGTCTGACTCCTTTGGGTCTTGCTAGGTCCTTCAAACCCCAGGGGTGGGGACACGCTTTTACCGTCGTACCCCCTCCAAGCGTTTTTTGTTGTGCCAAGGGGGGGGCCATGTCCCAGGCGGGGCACAGCTGTCAAACCGATTCCTTGATTAATGGTGTCACACCCGGTAGCAATTCCATATTAGGATTCACACCGCTCTGCACCTACTCTCGCCCCACCCCCCAGGCGCTGACAGACGCTTCACCCCAAGGCTGTCTTACTCGCACGCCCCCGAAAAGCTTTTACGGTACACGGTAACGTCATCTTTCCCCAGCGCGCGTCCTCATCTTCCTCCCGTCCCTTTCGGCCCCTACTTCCTGTCCCTCCTCCGGTGTCCCCGGGGAATGTGGCGGAGGGGGGTCTTTTTTCGGGAAAAGGGAAAGAGTCCGCGGTTTTAGGAACGGACCGGACGACTCCTTTGGGGCTTGCTAGGTCGCTTCAACTCTAAAATGTGGGACACAGCTGTTTACCGTCGGTACCCCCCCCAGCGTTTTTAAAAGTATATTACATTTTATAATATGTATTTTGATTTTTATATAATAATTTACAAAAAAAAAAAAAAAAAAACCAAAAAAAAAAAAAAAAAAAAAAGGGGGGATTATGTATGTTTTTAAAGGGAAAGGTAAAAAGGAACCCTAAAAGGCAAAAAAAAAAAAAAAAGAAAAGGTATATTTCATATATAGTAGTTATTATTTAATATAATTAAATTTAAATAATAAAAAAAATAGAAAATAAAATTTAATATAATAATATTTTTATTATATTATTTTATAATATTATTATATATTACATAATATATAAATAAATATATATGATAAAATATTTAAAATTTTTATGTATTTTTTTTTTAAAAAAAAAAATGTATATATAAAATATTATAAATATAAAATTTTATAATAAAAAATATTATTATATAATATATAAAATTAAAATATATATACATATATAATTATATAATATATATATAATATATTATATATATATATATATATATATATAATATATAAATTATATATATATATATTTTTAAATATTAAAATTTAAATATTATATATATATATAATATTTTTTATATATATATATATATATATATATATTTTTATATATATATATATATATTCCATATTACTTTATTAAAAACCACACCAAAAAAAAAAAATAAAAAAATAAAAAAAAAAAAAATATTTTTTTAAAAAACAACAAAAAAAAACAAACCCACAACAAAAACAAAACAAAAAAAACCCAAAGTTTTGGGGGTGAAAGAAACAACAAAAAAGAGAGAAGAAAAAAAAAAATTTGAAAAGAGAAAAAGAGAGATAGGCCGAGAGAGAAAGGAGAAAAGAAAAAAGAGAGAGGAGAGAGAAAGAGAGGAAAAGGGGAGAGAGAGAGAAGAGAGAGAAGAGAAGAGAGAAGAGAGGGAAGAGTAGAGAGAAGAGGAAGGAGAAGAGAGAAGAAAAAAAAAAAAAAAAAAAAAAAGAAAAAAAAAAAAAAAAAAAAAAAAAAAAAAAAAAAAATTATATATATAATATATATATATATTATATATAAAAACAAAATAATATATTTTTATATATATATATATATTAAAGGGAGAGAAGAGAAAAGAGAGAGATGGGGATGTAATAATATGTAGATAATAGATAATAAAAGGATGGATAGATAAAGACATTTTGGGAAGGATAAAGAGAAAAAGATAGGACAGAGAAGGAGGAAAAAAAAGAAGAAGAGAAGAAGATAGAGGGGTGATAGATACAATAAAGTAAAAAAAGGGGAAAGAAGAGGAGAAGAAAAGGAAAAAAAGAAAAAGAAGAAGAAAAAGAGGAAAAAAGAGGAAAAAGGGAATGAAGAGAAAAAAAAGAAAAAAAAAGGAAAGAGGGAAGAGAGAAAGAGAGAGAGGAGAGGGGAAAAAAAAATAGATAGAAAAAGGTAGACGATGTTTATAAGCGATGGGTAAGGGATAATAGATAATAAAGATAAATAAGGGAGAGATAGACATATAGATAGATAAAGATGGAGAAAGAGAGAAAAAGAGGAGGTCGACGCCCTTCGGCCCCCCCCTCCCGTCGGCACCGGGGGGCCCCGGGTTTGGGGGGCCCCCAGGGAGGCAGCTGGGGATCACAGTCATTCAAGCCGCGGGCAAACACCTCCC
>NC_051424.1:15375427-15377927 GCF_015228065.2 Penaeus monodon
TCCCTTGTTGAATCGCAGTCCTTCCAACTCGAGCTAGATAAATACAAGGGTCGGAAAAAGGACATCTTTCCGTATGCAAATGACATCCCTCACGGTATGCAAATTTCTCGCCGACCGCCGGGCGCGCAGCATGAGACGGTGACGGATGAGCGGCGTTTCGACGGCCGCGGAGGGTGTGACGCGCCGTGAACAGATGCCGGCTCAGCCTCTGGACGGCTATTAGCGGAACCGCCTTCACAGCTTCAGTATGAAAGAAAAACCCAAAATACAAAAACTAGATTTATTGAAAATAAGACTACAATTTCGAAATCCACCTGGATTTCATCCCCAGGTCTAGTTTTTGTATTGTGGATTTTCTTCCATAGTATCAGCACGGAAGAGTGTTTTTCCATTCAGCTTCAGTATGTTTACTTTTGCCCGAGAGGCCACAGGGACGGAATTATTTATTCTCAATGATCGCTGGTTATAAGGAAGAAATCATCATCATCAATAACGGTATGCTCATGTTTGAGCAGCCGTGGACCTCTCCACCATCCTTCGTCACTCAACTCGATCTTGCGCTTTTCTTTCTACTTGTACCATCGAAATAGCTGGGTAATAAAGGAAATACGCTCTACAAACCTGAATAAAAGTAAATATTGTCTGCAGATTAACAACTAAACAATCTTATGTTCACAATACTGTATCACTGCTTTTACCTGATGCTTTCAATCTGCAGAGCTATTCCCTACGACGAGTCTCTGAAGTTAACACTACTCTGCGTTCTTTTCTTTCGCATATTTCGTGGGATGGAACAAAAGTAGCGGGCAGGATCGCACTCAACCTGTCGCTTCTCATGTGCTTCGCAGAGAGACGGCTCCCAACGTAATGAAGTAGAAACAAGCGTCGAAATCTTCCCGTGCGCACCCTTACTTTTCCCTAAATAACTATCCAAGATATTCAATCCAGCAACCATTGGTTTAGCTAACAATTCACATATTTGTCCAAACAAAACTTTTACCACTGTATTTGACTATATACAGGTAAATCTTATTATACAAAACGTCGGGTAAAAGATGTAGTCCATTTTGATTAATGATGAATCAAAGATTCACACACACACACACACACACACACACACACACACACACACACACACACACACACACACACACGCACACACACACACACACACACGCACACACACACACACACACAATATATATATATATATATATATAATATATATTTATATATATATATATTTATATATTTATATATAATATACACACACGCGCGCACACACACACCACACACACACACACACACACACACACACACACACACACACACACACACACACACACACACACACACACACACACACACACACACACACACACACACACACACACACACACACACACACACACACACACACACACACACACACACACACACACACACACACACACACACACACACACACATATATATATATATATATATATATATATATATATATATATATATATATATATATATATATATATATATATATATATATATATATATATATATATATATATATATATATATATATATTATATATATATATATATGTGTGTGTGTGTGTGTGTGTGTGTGTGTGTGTGTGTGTACATATACAACAAGGGATGCAAAGACGAATGCTTGGTTGTTGGCTTGTTTATGGCCTGCACACACACACACACACACACACACACACACACACACACACACACACACACACACACACACACACACACACACACACACACACACACACACACACACACACACACACACACACGCTGATAGAGTGAAAAAGAGAAAGACAGAGACAAAGAGAAAAGAGAAAGAGAGATAGACAGAAAAAAGGAAAGTTGAAAACCATATAAGAAAGCAAGGTTAGTGTCCGCCAGCGCAGATCTCCAATGTTTCATTTCCTGTGTGTGTGGAGGAAGATGAACCATGTGGAGAAATAGAAGTAAGCTGAAAATGCGAACGACTCTTTTGACAAATAATAAGAAGGAGAATTACATAAGCGAAGAAAAACCCATAACATACGAATTAGAAAGAAAGTCGAAAAGAGAAGAGGGATGAAGTCTGCGTTGCGGATGAGAGACCGAAATGCAAAGCGAGAGCTGGGGCGGTAAGTAGGGAAAATGGGAGCATCTTTCCTCCTTTAAACTTGATCCCAACAGTCAAGGAATGTCACTTCACCTTTGACATTCTCTCTCATGCGTACCTTTCTTGCTCTCTCTCTCTCTCTCTCTCTCTCTCTCTCTCTCTCTCTCTCTCTCTCTCTCTCTCTCTCTCTCTCTCTCTCTCTCTTTCTCTCTCTCTCTATCGCGTGATGTGTAGTGCAGCGGTAGCGTTCTCGCCTAGCAATCTTGCTAACCTACGTTTAAATCCCTCACCGCCAAGGAATGGTAACCCCGGCCGTTCCTTGCTCACAGGGGGTAATTTAGAAGCAAATATTAACAGGCAGCCTGTCATA
>NC_051424.1:15389756-15392256 GCF_015228065.2 Penaeus monodon
ACACACACACACACACACACACACACAACACACACACTATAATGGTCTCTAATTTGAATTTTGCTAGAAAACCACTATATTATCCGGCAGGTCCAGAGGAAAACTCAGTATCTGTTTCGCATCTTTATTGAGAGAACAGACACGTAGTTTTGAATAGATCTTGTTGTCGTGGTAGACGTGGCGGAGGCGGTGTCAGCTCCTATGGGCGAAAGGGGGAAGGTGTTCGCGGTTCAAGGAACGGACTCGGACTGACTTCTTCGGGTCTTGCTAGGTCGCTTCAACCCTAGGGCGTGGGGACACAGCTGTTTACCGTCGGCTACCTCCTCCAAGCGTTTCCTGTTGTCTCCGAAGGAGAGGTCATGTCTCAGGCGGTCAACAGCTGCTCAGGCCGATTCCATTATTAATGGATGTCACACCACTCTGCCACCTACCCTCGCCTCGCCCTCGAGGCGCTGGCAGACTGCTTCACCTCAAGGCTGTCTTACTCGCACTCCCGGCGAAAAGTTTGACGGTACACAGTAGACGTCATCTTCCACAGCGCGCGTCCTCATCTTCCTCCCGTCCTGTTCGGCGTCCTACTTCCTGTCCCTCCTCCGGTGTCCCGTCCACGGCGCCGTATAAGCGAAGTCCTCGCCATAGCACCATATTCTGTAGATGGTCCCTGACATGGTCATTCCTGAGTTTCCCGCCCTCTGCGGAGTTCCTCGCCATCGACCGCGCGCCTGAGGTGTGGGTATTGATGACCAGGCTAATGGCAACCAGATCATGCACACAAAGACCAGGATGGTTGGAGAGAAAGATATGACAGGTGTGTGTGTGGGGGGGTCATAAACGACAGTACTACGATTAAACAATCAACTAATATATTTTTTTTTTTTTTTTTTTTTCTTTTTTTTTAATGATCAAGGCAATCCGCAAAGATCTACTTAAACTTCGAGCACCGATAAAAGGATAGAGTAAGAAGGGCAAATTGCCTATACAAGTGGTCAGTGCACTATGGACATTGCTTTTGTACACGAGGAAGCACGCTCGATGGCCTTACTGCTGATACGATCCTCCTCCCTGTACATCCGATACGCTTTCGCGTAGCACGCCCCAAACACGAGTAAGAGGAGCAACATGCCTAATATACAGGGTAGATGAAGTTTATGTGAAAATCTGACATCAATACCATGTCCACTCCTGACCTTGCCGACAATCAACGTCACGATCCCGGAGTTGCATCTAAGGGGCGTTAGTAAGGTTGGACGCACGTAAATCCAGACGAAGATTTGGAGGACGTGAAGACGAGCATGCAACCGAGAAGGACATGGGCGAGATCTGTGAGGACGTGTAGACAAGGTCGCCGCCGAGTTAGACCTGGACAAGGACTACGAGGAAGTCTAGACGAATCCGAAGTCAAGGAGGACCTGTGTGAAACCTCCGAGGACGTGTGGACGTCGAGGATGGATGGGTTATACCAAGGACCACGAAGAAGAGGAATACTGGGACGAGAAGCCATGAAGATGCACTAAAAACAATGCACGCAAGCACGAGGTGACCAGGTCACCCTTGAGGCAAATTTAAGGCGCCTCAAGGGTGAGTGTGAGTAGGTGGCCGAGCATTATGGAGGGTCATTACCTCACTCACCTCACTCCCCCCATACTTCCTCCAGCTGCTTCCTACATTGACAGCGTCCTCATCAGGGTGGTCATTGCGTCCTTTAGGCTCGCAACACGAACACCAGTCTCTTCAGAGGTGTGGGCTAGATTCCACTGCTGCCACCAGCTATAATGGTCTCTAATTTGAATTTTACTAGAAAACCACTATATTATCTGGCAGTTCCAGAGGAAACTCAATATCTGTTTCACAGCTTTATTGAGAGAACAGACACGTAGTTTTGAATAGATCTTGTTGTCGTGGTAGACGTGGCGGAGGCGGTGTCAGCTCCAGGGCGAAAGGGGGAAGGTGTTCCGGTTCAAGGAACGGACTTGGCTGACTCCTTCGGGTCTTGCTAGGTCGCTTCAACCCTAGGGCGTGGGGACACAGCTGTTTACCGTCGGCTACCCCCTCCAAGCGTTTCCTGTTGTCGCCGAAGGTGAGGTCATGTCCCAGGCGGTCAACAGCTGCTCAGGCCGATTCCTTGATTAATGGATGTCACACCGGCTCAGGCAGATTCCAGTATTAATGGATGTCACACCGCTCTGCCACCTACTCTCGCCTCACCCCCGAGGCGCTGACAGACTGCTTCACCTCAAGGCTGTCTTACTCGCACGCCCGGCGAAATGCTTGACGGTACACGGTAGACGTCATCTTCCACAGCGCGCGTCCTCATCTTCCTCCCGTCCTGTTCGGCGTCCTACTTCCTGTCCCTCCTCCGGTGTCCCGTGGTAGATGTGGCGGAGGCGGTGTCAGTTCCTACGGGCGAAAGAGGGAAAGAGTCCGCGGTTCTAGGAACGGACTCGGACTGACTCCTTCGGGTCTTGCTAGGTCGCTTCAACTCTAAAGTGTGGGGACACAG
>NC_051424.1:15399756-15407298 GCF_015228065.2 Penaeus monodon
CCTTGCTGTTTGGGAATTTCTGTGCCCTTTTTCAGTCCCCCATCAAAAAATTGTTTGGGCCCCAAAAAGTTGCCTACTCAAAAAAGGAATGCGGAGAGGAAGCATAACTCGCAGCGTTTCCCCCTCCCCCAAAAACCCAGTCCTCCCCCCCCCTCCGGGCCCCCGCCCAGCCCCTCTCCCAAACCCCTTTCCCCTTTCGCATCCCCTCCCCTTGTGGGGGGGATGTATCTTTACCGCCCCCCCCACACCCCCTGAGCACTCACACAACCTCCCCCCCCATACAACCTCTACGCCTGTCCCGACCCCCCTTTCCCCTCCCTCCCCAAACCCCCCCCAGCCACCCGGACCCACGACCTCGCTGCCAAACCAGCTCCCCCTCCCGGCCCCGGGCCCACCCCAAGCATTTCCCCCAACAATCCCGAGGTTGGGTTTTCCTGGGGATGAGAAGCGGGGCTTTCAAACGAAAGTAACACCAGGAGAAGTTATATTAGAAACAAAAAGGGGAAAAAAACAAAAAAAAAAAATCTTTCCCCCAAACCGCCAGTGGGAACGAAAATCATCCCCAATACCTGGATCCCCTCCCCCCCTCTTTTACCCCCTCACCACCACAAGTCCCCCAACGGCCCTTTGGGCAACATCGCAGAACGACCTGAACCCGCACAAAAAAAACGGCAGGACAAGGACGGTTTCATACCGTCACCCCCCAGAAAAGGAAGAAGAGCACGCGGGGAAAACGCCATACATCCAAAACCTTTTACAAGGCGTTAAACGCCCCAAAGGTAGTGTATCTCTCCATAATGTTGTCCCCCAAACCCAGAGGAAGAAAAATAGAAGACTTCCACCCAAAAATTTTAAAAACAAATAAAATGCAAAGGCATATAAGACAAAACATGACCACCATTACTATTTAGTTTCACTGAACTATGGGGAAAAAGATATACACCCAAAACTCTTCCAAATTCGGGTTTTTTCGTCACACAGCACCCAAGGCCCGAAGGCCCACATCATGCTATTTCAATCAAAAAAAACCCAAAATAAATCCGCAATTTTTTTTTGGTCATTTTGAAAAAATCAAAATAAAGATCACGGAGAAAAATATCGTACCTTTGCTTTAAACTGAAACAAAAAAGAAATGCAAAAAATTTTCTTTTAAATTCAAATTTCAATGTTATAGATTTTATGCGGGGCGAGGTGGGGTATGTATTTTACTAAGGGCCCCTTTTAAAATAAAATTTAAAAATCCCCCCAAACACTGCAAAAAAATCCAGCTGAAAGGAGGACTTTTGGGGTTGACTGTAAAAAGGGCCAAATGTTTCCCTCCTTCTTTATTGTACAGTCAAATAGACCCCCTTATGCTACAATTTGGAATAATTTGATTTACCTCGAAGATGTTTTTAGAAAAATTTGGCAGTAAAAAGGAAAACCTTTTTTCACTTAGGCGTTTAAAAGATGACCGAAAAAAACCAAATGCAAAATTAGTGGCATCATTGGGAAAAACAAATTAAAAAAACTCATAAAAAAAAACCTCCCAGGACACAAAACCCCAAAACCTCATCCGTCTAGCCGTATAAAAATCAAAAGATCAAACCTCATTTCTTTTATAGCAAAGGGTTATCCCTTGTAAAAAATTTGCAGACCCCGAACTTTAAACTATGACAATAGATATAAAGGGGCCCCAAGCGCCCCAACCTATCTTTAAAAACTTCCCGTGCCCTGACAAATTTACACCCCCTTTCCTTTTCAAAATATTAGTCCCAGCCGCCCGACATTTTTTTGGGAGTTCTTAAAACAGATGACTTTAACAGAAAAGAAAATTTCCCCTCGAACGTACTGAAAAATAGCATAGATGGCCACTGCCCCCCTTAAGCCCCAAAACTGTTAGACGCCCCCCCGCCCCAGGATAAATGAGGACATCAAAAGAGTTATACATAACCAAACTACACTCACAAATTTCTCAAAAAAAATAAAACCGGGCATCGCCCCTTTAATCGGGGTATAAAAAAAAAAAAAAAAAAGAAATGTTAAAAATTAATCCACTCAGAAAAACAAAGTATTTTCAAAATAATTTTAAAGACTGTAAAAAACGACAAACCCCCGAAACAAATTTAAAAAGTTAGTGCCCCAAAAAAAAAACCACACAGGGCACGTCCCTAGATTCCCTAAGGTTAAAGAACATCTAAATGACTAAATTTGCAAAAAACGGTAGACTCCCAGACGCTGCTTCCCCTTTGGGCCCCCAAAACACAACCAGGGAAAAAGGGGGTCAACAAATGCTTTTAGACCACAGCCAAAAGGGTGGGAAAAAAACATCTTAACCCAAAAAACAAATTTCGGTTGGAAAAAGAATGCTGTAGGGGTGGATAAAATTCTTTTTGAAATTTATCAAAGGAAAATTTAAACCCCAATTGCATTTTATTAACTGTCATTATAAACAATCTATAGTCACGGGACTTACCCAAACCTGTGGAAACAGGGGATCATAAAAACCCTTTTAAATCAGGGGATGCAGAACAACTGGGAAAAATTATGTTATAAAATTTTTCTTTTTAGTATATCTTAAAAATGCTTTGAAAAAAATTTTTGCAAAACAACCCATCAATATTCTTTTAAAACTAACACCTTATTTCCGAAAAAAACATGGGTTTTGAAGTAAGTTATCCCCTGAAACAGCCTTATTTTAAAAAACACAAATCAATATTTATGATAAAATAGCAAGGGAATCAAATAAATTACTCAAAATTGTGTGATTCTCAAAAGCATTTGACAGTGCAAACCATGATATCCTGCTGAACAAAAAGAAAAATCCCTGGGAAATTTACAACTATTGGTTTAGAAGTTATCTTCCCCAAGAAAAGCCCAAACAGTCAAAATTCGTTTAAAATGGGCAAAAGAAACCAGTCTTTTTCCGGGTTTTCCCCCCCCCCAAAACCCATTTTTTTTTTCCCTAAAAGTCTAACAACAAATTTCCAAAACCCAAATGCCCCCTGGGCCCAAAATGCCGAGACTTCCGTTTCTTCACGCTGCCCCCCCGTAAGCAATCCCAAATCAATTGATAAGAAAAAACTCAACATACCCCTTTAAAAAAAAAAATGTATTTTGGGGGAAAAACGGCCTCAAACTAAAACCTGAAAAAATCAATGCATCTTTATAGGCAAATGGAAACATAGCCCCAAAAACCCCTTTTAAACCCCAAACCAAAAGAATTTTAAGGCTATCAAATTTAAAACCCAAACACTTCTGGAAAAAAATTTGGAGTGCACATAGACAGATAAAATGACTTTCGGACCCAAAATTTACAAAATTTACAAAAAAATAAAGGCACGTGATATACCAAATCACATAAAAAACAAAACCCCCTGAGACGAGAAAATTTTTGTTGTACCCGTCCCCTTTCACTCAGCATTATAAAAATATTTTTTCCAACATATTGGGGGTTTAAAACCCAAAAAAACTCAAATACAAAAAAACACAAAAAACCCACAAAAAATTTGCCCCAAAAGTGGCAAAAGGGGAACGTAAAAAACATGGGCACATAACCCCACACAAAAAAAAAAAAAATGGGGTAAAAGTTTTAAAAAAATGTCCCAAATTTTTTAAAAATGTATAATCTTCATAAATTTATAAAGGGGACATCCTCATTTGGTTAATGCCTCTTTCAAAAAATTTGGGAACAAAACAGGCATCTAAAACCCGGAAGGGGAAAATCTCTACAAAGTAAAAAAGGGTCATACACGGAAACAGGTCAAGGAAATGCAAAAACCCCAGGACCCGAAAATCTGGGGAAAAACCCTACCACAAAATATTAGAAATACCTCCAACCTGCTTACTTTTAAAAAGAAATTTAAAAGGGAAAATCTTTTTAAAATTTTCAATTTACATCAGGCTTTTAAATCAAAGCAAAAACCCCCTTTTCATTATTTTTAAGGGTATGGGAAATCTTTTTTTTATTTTATTTTTTTTTTATATCTCTTTTTACCATTGTAAATTTTCTATTTTTTACTTATTTTGTATTACTGTACGTGTCACTATCTAGGGAAAAAAAGAAAACCATTTTAATTAATGGAAAAAAAGTGTTTTGGGCTTTGACTTTGAAAAATAATATAAAAAAAAAAAAAAAAAAAAAAAAAAAAAAAAAATTTTATATCTTTTTTTTAAAATATTATATATAAAAATTTTTACTTTTATTTTATATAAAATATTTATTATGCATTTTATGTACTTTGGGATATATATAAACCTATATTTTTTTAAAATATATATTTATATATAATTTTATATATATAATATTAATATATAAAATAATAAAATTATATATAAGGGAAAAAAACTCCCGGGCCCGGCAGCTTAAGGAAAATATCGCCCAAAAAAAAAAAGAAAATTCCCCCCGGGTATCTGAAAAAACACAAGTGAAATTGGAAAAAAAGAAGAGACTAAAAAACAAAAGGGGATATAATCCCTTTAAGGGAAATAATTTTCAAAAACCAAAAAAACAAAAATCAAAAAAATTTTTCGACGAGATAAGGGAAAAAAATTTAAATGAACATTTCCCCGAGAATTGAAAAATTTTATCAATAAGATAACCCAAAGAACCTTTCCAGGAAATACAAAAAATCACACGAAAATTTAAACCACAATGGACACTTTCCAAAAATGAAGAGGACTTTTTTAAGTGGGAAAAAAAGTCAAAAATAGAAAAGGAATAAAAATTTTTCCAACCTATTTCAAAAAAATTAAAAATTAACAACAACATTAATTAGACTCAAAGTCGGCGAAGGTGAACCACCGCCACTGCTAGACGAAGTTATAAAAGCCATAAAAGAAGTAAAGAATAACAAGAGCCCCGGAATAGATGAAATAACAGCAGAACTAATCAAGAATGCTGGCGAAAGTGTTGAATACTTCTACAAACTCTGTACGAAAATTTGGAATGAAGGAAGATGGCCAGAAGACTGGGTAAAATCAGTCTTTACTCCCTTACCTAAAAAAGGTGACGCACTCCAATGCAACAATAACAGGACAATTGCATTAATAAGTCACAGCAGCAAAATTTTGTTGAAAATTATTGCTGAAAGAATGAAGTTGAAGTTAAGAGAAGAAATTGCAGACGAACAAGCAGGTTTTCGCCTTGGAAAAGGTACCAGAAACCAGATTCTAAATCTGAAATTGATCATAGAGAAAAACAGAGATCAGAAAGACCTATACCTGTGTTTCATCGATTACTCGAAAGCTTTTGATACAGTTGATCACGATATCCTCTGGAATAACATGAACGATATGAAGTTTCCAAAACACATCATCCAACTAATAAAAGCCATGTATAACCAACAACAAGCAGCTGTAAGAACCACTTATGGGTTAACAGAATGGTTCAAAGTCAATCAAGGAGTACGACAAGGTTGCATTCTGTCTCCACACCTTTTTGATAAATATTCTGAAGCAATTATGAGAGGTGCTCTAGAGAATTTTGAAGGAACTGTGGATGTTGGAGGATACAAAATATCAAATCTAAGATACGCCGATGATATAGTTTTAATTGCCAGCAGTATCATTGAACTACAACAACTACTAGATAAGGTTAGAGAAGCAAGCGAAAAGGCTGGTTTGTTTCTTAATGCCAAGAAAACTATGATCATGAAGATTCGAAGATAACCGGCAATGAACGATGATGAACGTATTACAATCAATGGAGTGGTTGTGGAAAATGTGAAAGAGTTCACTTATCTTGGAGCTGTATTAACTAATACATATGATGATTCACCGGAGATAAAAAGAAGAATTACCATTGCCAAAAACGCCACAGTTGCTCTCAATAACATCTGGAAAGACCGAAGCATTACCTTACAGACAAAGCTGAGGTTATTGAACTCATTAGTTTTCCCAATTGCATCATATGGTTCTGAGTGTTGGGTGCTGAGGAAGATAGACAAGAAAAAGGTCAATAGTTTTGAAATGTGGTGTTACAGACGAGTACTACATATTAACTGGACAGAAAAGAAAACGAATGATGAAGTGCTGAGGAAAATAAATTGTAAAGATCAGCTGTTGGACATCTTGAACAAAAGGAAACTAAAGTTTATTGGTCATGTGATGAGAAGTAAAAGTGTTGAGAAAAACTTGCTGACAGGGATGGTGACAGGAAACAGAGGAAGAGGCAAACTGAAGACAAGACTGAGCGACACATCAAAGATATATGTGGGCTGTCGATGGTACAAGTGGAAAGAAATGCGTAAGATCGAGTTTAGTGGCGAAGGATGGTGGAGAGGTCCACGGCTGCACAAACATGAGCATACCGTTATTGATGATGATGATATAATATATATATATATATATATATATATATATATATATATATACATATATATATACTATATACATACACATATACTACACACATCACACACACATATACACATGCGTATATGCACACAGTTGACAACCACATATATATAATATATATATATATATATTATATATATATATAGATATATATATATATATATAAAAATCTATATATATATATATATATATATGAAAGATGGTATAATGCAATGCCGCATTGATATCGATAAATAACAACCCTCCCTGACCAGGACTCGAACCTAGGTCACTCCGGGTATGAAACCGGAGGGCAGTGCTAAAGCAACCATGCCACACGACCCAGTAAAAGGAGTGTGCAACTAGGATCTCACTAGCTCCATAGACATTACCTATCTACTCATACTTGAGTAATGACAGCAAAGTTTTACTTACGCTCACTCCCCGTGGGCACTCGGTGGAAATTGATTTATCAATTCAAATCCTAAGTCAGATGTACTGAGGTATATTTATGAAAGATGGAATAATGCAATGCCGCATTGATGTCGATAAATAACAACCCTCCCTGACCAGGACTCGAACCTAGGTCACTCCGGGTATGAAATCGGAGGCCACACGACCCACTAAAAGGAGTGTGCAACTAGGATCTTACTAGCTCCATAGACATTACCTATCTACTCATACTTGAGTAATGACAGCGAAGTTTTACGCTCACTCCCCGTGGGCACTCGGTGGAAATTGATTTATCAATCAATGCCTAGCAGATGTCTGAGGTATATTTATGAAAGATGGCAATAATGCCAATGCCGCATGAGTATCGATAAATAAACCCTCCCTGACAGTGACTCGTAACCTAGTACACTCGGTATGAAACCGGAGCTAGTGCAAGCACCATGTCCCACGACCCACTTAAGTGTAGTGTGCACTGGATTACTAGTCCATAGACATTACCTATCTTCATACTGAGTATGACCTAGTTTTACGCTCACTCCCTGGTGGGCACTCGTTGGTAATTGATTTATCAACTCTACTTATATTAATATGTAAATCAATTCCACCTGATTATCCCACGTATAGCTAAACTGCTGCATTACTCAATATATAGTAGTAATGTCTATGATCAATAAGATCCTAGTGCCATTTTTAGTGGTCGGTTGGGATGGGTTTTAGACTGCCTCGGTTCAACCGGGTGCCATTTCTGGTGGGGGTTTTTTTTATATATATATA
>NC_051424.1:15407398-15415244 GCF_015228065.2 Penaeus monodon
TTGGATTGTTGGTATAATGCTTTTTAATTGTTGGATGATGTTTTGGAAACTTCATACGTCTTATTCAGAGGATATCGTGATCAACTGTATCAAAAGCTTTCGAGTAATCGATGAAACACAGGTATAGGTCTTTCTGATGTTCTCTGTTTTTCTCTATGATCAATTTCAGATTTAGAATCTGGTTTCTGGTACCTTTTCCAAGGCGAAAACCTGCTTGTTCGTCTGCAATTTCTTCTCTTAACTTCAACTTCATTCTTTCAGCAATAATTTTCAACAAAATTTTGCTGCTGTGACTTATTAATGCAATTGTCCTGTTATTGTTGCATTGGAGTGCGTCACCTTTTTTAGGTAAGGGAGTAAAGACTGATTTTACCCAGTCTTCTGGCCATCTTCCTTCATTCCAAATTTTCGTACAGAGTTTGTAGAAGTATTCAACACTTTCGCCAGCATTCTTGATTAGTTCTGCTGTTATTTCATCTATTTCGGGGCTCTTGTTATTCTTTAATTCTTCTATGGCTTTTATAACTTCGTCTAGCAGTGGCGGTGGTTCACCTTCGCCGACTTTGAGTCTAATTGATGTTGTTGTTAGATCTTTATTCTTTTTGTATAGGTTGGAACAATATTGATTCCATCTATCTTTGACTTCTTTACCATCACATAAAACAAGTCCATCTTCAGTTTTGATAGTGTCCATTGTAGGTTTAAATTTTCGTGTGATGTTTTGTACTCCTTGGTAGAGTTCTTTAGTTATCTTATTGATAGAACAGTTTTCAATTCTCTGGCAATGTTCATTTAAATATTTTTCCTTATCTCGTCGCAATAATCTTTTGAATTTTTGTATTTTGTTTTTTGTAAATTACTTCTTCAACTGGATTATTGATACCCTTTGATTTTAGGCATCTTCTTGTTTCAATTTCACTTAGTGTTTCTTCAGATATCCAGGGGGAATTTTTCTTTTTCTTTTTGGCGATAGTTCCTTAAGCTGCTCTGAGCAGGAGTTCTTTTCCTTATATATATATATATATATATATATATATATATATATATATATATATATATATATATATGTTTATATATATACATAAGTACATATATGCATATATAAATATATATATATATATATATATATATATATATATATATATATATATAATTTTTTTTTTTTTTTTTTTTTTTTTTTTATATATCAAAGTCAAAGTCAAAACACTTTATTTCATTAATTACAATGGTTCTTCTTTTTACATAGATAGTGACATCGTACAGTAATACAGAATAAGTAGAAACAATAGTAAATACAATGGTAAGAGAGATATAAAATAAAATAAAATAAAATAAGATGTTCATATCATTAGAAATAATGATACATGGTTTTGCATTGTATTTAAAAGCCTGATGTCAATGACAATTTAAAAGATGTTCCTTTAATTTCTTTTTGAAAGTAAGCAGGTTGGAGGTATTTCTAATATTTTGTGGTATGTTGTTCCAGATCTCGGGTCCTCGGATTTGCATTTGCCTTGACCCTGTTTCCGTGTATGATCTTTTTTACGTGTAGAGAGTTAATCTGTCTGGTTTAGATGCCTGTTTTGTTACCAATTGTTTGTAGAGGCATTAACCAATGAGGATAGTCGCCCTTTATGAATTTATGAATGAGTATACATGTTTCAAATTGACATTTTTGTTGAACTTTTAGCCATTTATTTTTTTTTGTGTGGGGTTATGTGGACATGTTTATTTACGTTGCCTATTGCCACTCTTGCGGCAAAGTTTTGTAGTTTTTGTGCTTTTTGTATTTGAGTTTTGTTGGTTGAACCCCATATGTTGGAACAATAGTTTATAATGCTGAGTGCAAGGGACTGTACAACAATAATTCTCGTCTCAGTGGGGATTTTTTGTTTTTATGTGAGTTAGGTATATCAGCGTGCCTATTACTTTTTTGTGAATGTTGTCAATGTGTGTCTCGAAAGTCATGTATCTGTCTATGTGCACTCCTAGATTTTTCACAGAAGTGCTTGGTTTAATTTGATAGCCTTCAAATTCTATGGTTGTGTTTAAAGGGATTTTGGCTATGTTTGCCGACTGCCTATAAAGATGCATTGAGTTTTGTCAGGATTTAGTTTGAGGCCGTTTTTGTCAAAATACATTTTTGCTTTTGTAAGAGTATGTTGAGTATTTCTTATCAATTGATTTAGATTGCTTACAGGGGCAGCGTGAAGAAACTGAGAGTCATCGGCATATTGGACGCAGTGGCAGTGTGTTTGCAATGGTTGATAGATCGTTTATGAATATAGTGAACAAGAAAGAGACTGGTTTCTTAGTTGACATATTATTACGAATTTTGACTGATTGCGTTCTTGTGGATAGATAACTTCTAAACCAATAGTTGTCAATTCCATGATTTTTCATTTTGTTCAGCAGGATATCATGGCTGACACTGTCAAATGCTTTTGAGAGATCACACAATGTGAGTAGATTTATTTGATTCTTGTCTATGTTATCATAAATATTGATTGTGATTTTTAATAAGGCTGTTTCAGTGGATAACTTACTTCTAAACCCATGTTGCGTTTCGGAAATAAGGTGATTAGATTCTAAGAATATTGATAGTTGATTTGCAACAATTTTTTTCTAGCACTTTAGATATTACTATAAGTAAAGTTATAGGACGATAATTGTTCAGTTGTTCTGCATCTCCTGATTTGAAAATGGGTGTTATGATACCATGTTTCCACAGTGATGGGTAAGTACCGGTGACTATAGATGTGTTTATAATGACAGTTAAATAGAATGCAATTGCGGGTAAGCTTTCTTTGATGAATCAAAAAGCAATTTTATCCACTCCTACAGCATTCGTTTCACGTAAATGTTTTATTGTTAAGACTGTTGTTTCCACTCCTATTGGCTGTGGTCTGAAAGCATTTGTTGAGAACCTTGTCCTGGTTGTGTTTTGTGGGGCCAAGGAAGCAGCTGTCTGTGAGTCTACCGATATTTGCAAAGTAGTCGTTTAGATGTTCTTTACTACTTATGGAATCTAGGGACGTGTCTGTGTGGTGTTTTTTGTTGGGCACTAACGTTTTAATTGTTTCTTTGGTGTCGTGTTTACAGTCATTGAACTTATTCTGAAAATACATTGTTTTTGCTGAGTGGATTAATGTTTTAACATTTCTCTTTTTTTTTTTTATACTCAGAGTGAAAGGGCGATGTCGGTTCTATTTGTTTTGAGAAATTTGTGAGTGTAGTTTCGGTTATGTATAACTCTTTTGATGTCCTCATTTATCCATGGGGCGGGGGGACGTCTAACAGTTTTGGTCTTAAGGGGGGCAGTGGCATCTATGCTATTTTTCAGTACGTTCGAGAGAATGTTTACTTGTCTGTTAACGTCATCTGTTGTAAGAATCTCTAAGAGTGTCGACTGGCTGGCACTAATATTTTGACAAAGCGATTGGTGGTCGTAATTTGTCAGGTCACGGGAAGTTTTTATGATAGGTTGTCGCTTGGGTCTCTTTATATCTATTGTCATAGTTAATAGTTCGTGGTCTGCAATTTGACAAGGGATAACGTCGCTATACGAAATGAGGTCAGATCTGTTTGATATTATGACGTCTAGCACGGATGAGGTGTGTTCTGTGATCCTGGTAGGTTTATTTATGAGTTGTTTTAATTTGTTTTTCCTAATGATGCCAGCTAATTTTGCATTTGGTTGGTTCAGGTCATCGTTTAAGTCGCCTAAGATGAAAAAAGATTTTCTTTTCACTGACATTTCTCTAAAAACATCTTCGAGGTAGTCAAATGATTCAGTTGTAGCATGAGGGTGTCTATAGACTGTATCAATAATGAAGGAGGGAAACATATTGCTTTGTACAGTCACCCAAATGTCCTCTACAGCTGTATTATTTGCAGCTGTGGTGGAGATTTCATTTGATTTAAAGGTGTCCCTTACGTATATACATACTCCTCCACCTCGCCCTGCATCACATCTATAAACATTGAAATTTTGAATGTTAATGAAATTACTTGACATTTCTTTATGTTTCAGTAATGCAAAGGATATCGATATTTCTCTCCGTGATCATCATTTCGATTTCTTCAAAGTGACCAAAGAGAGATTGCGCATTGATATGTTCTACTTTGATTGAGTAGCATGATGTGACCTTCGGTCTTGCTGACTGTGTGACGGAAAACATCTGAATTTGTGAAGAGTTCTGGGTGTATATCTTTGCCCCTGATAGTTACAGTGAAACTAGAATAGTAATGGTGTGTCATGTTCGTCTTATATGCCTTTGCATTTGATATGTTTTCAAATTCTTGGGTAAGGAAGTCTTCTATGTCTTCTTCCTCTGGGTCAGGGTGACAACTAGTGATGTAGAGATACACTACCTGGGGACGTTCAACGCCTTGTAGAGGTTTGGATGTATGGCGTTCCTCGCGTGCTCTTCTTCCTTTTCTGGAGGTGACGGTAATGAAACCGTCCTTGTCCTGCTCGTTTATTTGCTGCGCTTCAGGTCGTTCTGCGATGTTGACAACGACCGTGGGCACTTGTGGTGGTGAGGGGGTAATAGAGGGGGCAGGGACTCCAGGTACTTGGTGATGATTTGCGTCATCCCACTGGCGGTTGGGTGAAAGATTTTTTTCTTTGTTTTTCCTCTTGCTGTTCTTAATATAACTTCTCCTCGGTGTTACTTGCGTCGATGCCTCGCTTCTCATCCGAGGAACCGACACCTCAGCATTGTTGGGGAAGTGCTTGCGTGGTGCCGGGCGTGGTGCGGGCGAGGGGGAGCTGGCTCGGCAGCGAGGTCGTGGGTCGGTGGCTGGGGGCGGGTGGAGAGGGAGGGGAAGGGGTGTCGGGTACAGGCGTAGAGGTTGTATGGGGGGGGGAGGTTGTGTGAGTGCTCATGGTTCTGTGGGGTGGCGGTATAAGATACATCCCCTCTCACAAGGGGAGGGGATGCGAAAGGGAAGGGTTGGTAGGAGGACTGGTCGTGGGCAAGGGAGGGGAGGGAGGACTGGGTTTGGAGGGAGGGGGAATCTGCTGCGAGTTGATGCTTCCTCTCCGCATTCCTGCTTCTGAGTAGGCATTACTTCTTGGCCAAGCAATTTGTTGATGGTAGACTGCTGGTCACAGAACATTCCAATCAGCAAGTCTATCTTGTTTTCTTGATTTATTATAGCTGGTTCGTTGTGTGTTTGGGTGCCTTGGTGACTTGTTTTGTGGAAAATTTTCACAAAGGGTGTGGATTTTTTTGGTGGTGACCAATCTGTAGTTGGAATGTATGTTGTTGTCGTTGCGAACACTAATTTGTTATTGTTCAGACATTGATCCATCATTGTATGCACGATGACCATTGTCATCCTTTTAGTGTCACGTGTCGTGTTTCTTGGTTTTCTAGATTCCGATATGTGTAAAATGATGTTATGAGCCTGATTAATTTCTTCAGGGCTATACAGCTTCTTTATATGGTCGCACAAGACCATCCTTGCCCATCCTCTCTTTGTTGCAATAAAGCAGAGGATGGTGTTCAGCACTATTGTTATATTGCCTATCTGATACACTGCTTTTTTGTTGTAATCACTGCTATCAATGTCGTCACTGTTGTCAATGGGTGCACTGCTTTCATTGTCAGGGTTGTTTAATCGCCCTGTACCCTGGGCGGAGGGGCAGCCTTGACCCCGGCTGTCGAGGGGGTGCCCATTATCATGGGCGGGGTGGCAGCTTTGTCCCGCGCTGCCGTGGGGCCCGTTGCCTTGGCGGAGGCCCTGTTACCCTGGGAGGGGCACGATACCCTGGGCCAAGGTCCCTGTTCACTCTGGGGAAGAGAGCTCGAGCTAGCTGCCCGAGGAAGCACCGGGAAAGCCCCCTGGCTGGCCCCCTATGACCCGGGAGGGTAGTCAGATTGCCCTCTGACTTTGCGGGACCATGAGACGGCATGGTTTGCTGAGCTGTTAGACGGCGGCGGAGAGGAGATAAAAACACGTCCGTTCGCTACGGCGGCTAGACTCAGATATATATGTATATATATATACATATATATATAGAGCGATAGATAGATAGATAGATAGATAGATAGTAAGCATATATGTATATATATATATATATATATATATATATATATAATATATATATATATATATATATTTATATGTATTATATATATATATATATATATATATATATATATAATATATATATATATATAATATTATTATATATATGAACGTATTCATATTGATCAAATGTAGACATAGGTATGAATGAGAATGAATATTACGTAGTTCATGTACATTGACCGGTTCGAATGGTTTCGTCAAATACACACAATGTATTTCTGACGAAGACGCATTCGAAAACCGGTCAAATCTCTTGTATTGTGAAGATATTCATTCTCATTCATACCTTGTCTATATATATATATATATATATATATATATATACATATATTAATATTATATATTATATATATATATATATATATGTATGTATGTATGTATATATATATATATATATATATACTATATATATACTATATATATATATATATATATATATAGATATATATATATATATATATATATATATGTGTGTGGTCGTTGTGTGTGTATGTATGTATGCATGTACTGTATATGTACTACACACACACACAATACCATACACATACACTCACACACACACACACATTTATATAATATATATATATGATATATATATATATATATATTATATATATATAATATTATATATATATATATATATATATTCCTCACCGCCGAGAAGGAGATCAAGTTCGCCAGGAACAAACCAAGCTTCCAGCGCTTCCTGTTCGAGGCAAGGGCACGATGGCGTTCGCTGTCGCTGCCCGAGGCACCAACCACCTCATGGGTGTATATATATAGCATATTATAGAGCGATAGATAGATAGATAGATAGATAGTTAGTAAGCATTAGCTTATATATATATAAGGTATATATATATATAATATATATATGATATATATATGCATATATATAATATATATATAATTTTATATATTGAACCGTATTCATATTGACAAAAAGTAAAGGTTGAATGAAATGAATATCTTCACGTAGGTTTATGTATTTACCGGTTTTAAAGCGTCTTGCAGAAAACACACACTGTTTTGACGAAGACGCATTCGAAACCGGGCAAAACCTTGTATTGTGAAATATTCATTCTCATTTATACCTTGTCTTAATATTATATATAAATATAATTATATATATATATATATATTATATATATATACATATTATATAGTTGATGTATTTTAAAAATATAATATATATATAATTTTTTATATATATATATATATATATATAATATAATTTTAAAAATATAAAAATTTGGGTGTGTGTGTGTGTGTGTGTATGTTGTATGCATGTACTGTATAGTAAAACCACCACACAAATACCAACACATACACTCAACACAACACACTTTATATAATATATATATAATTTTATAATATTATAATTTTATATTTAAATATATTTTTATTATATATATATATAATATTCCCCACCCCCGAGAGGAGATCAAGTTCGCCAGGGAAAAAACCCAAACTTCCCGCGCTTCCGTGAGGCAAGGGCACGATGGCGTTTGCTGTCGCTGCCCCAGGCAACCAACCACCTCAGGGGTTGTGTCGAGCACCTGCCTTTTGACCCGCAGGCAGCCCCCTCCAGTACCAGAGCTTGAGGGAAACGCGCTGCAAGGGCTAGGGCGAGCCAAGATAAAAAGGCAGGGAAAGGGGGGGGAAAGGGGGGCCGCCCAAGGGGCCCAAAAAAAAGGCGGGGCCCCAACCTTCCGGGGGGGGTGGGGGGCCCCCCGGGTTTTAA
>NC_051424.1:15415344-15422844 GCF_015228065.2 Penaeus monodon
AATTCAGTTTTTTTTTAACGTTGTGAACTAAGAAACTACCAATACTGCTCGCTACCCCAGGTTTACCTCTCCAGTAGAGCGCGTGTCCATCATTAGAATCTCTCTTCTTCGCCTAGTCTTCTAACCTCACATAGTCCTAAAATATCCCATTTAAAGAGAGTTGTCTCAAGTAATACTAGTAATTTTGGATTCAGTTCTAATTGTCTCTATATTATATGTGAAAAAAGTTCATCAACGTGGGGCTGCCTGCTGTTAACCGGGGATTTAGCCTCCGGGCTAGTACAGTGGTAACGTGTCGGCCTCTCGTCCGAGGGGTCGGCGGTTCGCGCCCGCCCAGGCGCGAGAAGTTGCAACTGTCGCCTGGAGGTTACTGCTGTGGCTGGGCACCACGGCGGGCAAGGACTCGGTTCAGCCGAGTCAGCAGCAGCTGACACACGTGAGCAAAATTAAACAGACAGTATGTCACACCAAGAATATCCACTGTAACAAATGGAATCAAAACCAACTTAAACTTTTAGCACCCTCTGCTCCGGAGCGATCCTGATCGTCGCCGTAACCATGGGCTCCTTCGCCTCTGGTGACTGAGGGTCATTGCTTTGTTGTTCAGTCATGAATTTTTGATTGACAATTATACACATGTATGCACTCACACTTACTTATATACATACATATACATACACATACACACACTCGCACACACATACATATATACACATACACATGTATATTCATACATATAAATATATATTTTATATATATATTTTATATATATATATATATATATATATATTTGTGTGTGTGTGTGTTTGTGTGTGTGTGTGTGTGCTTTTGTGTGTGTGTGTGTGTGTGTATTTGTGTGTGTGTGTGTGTGTGTGTGTGTGTGGAGTGTGTGTGTGTGTGTGTGGAGTGTGTATGTGTGTGTGCATACAAAAACATGCATATACACGTATATACATATTCATATGTATATATATGTAAGTAATATATATATATATATATATCTATATATATATATATATATATATATATATATGTATGTATATACATGTATATGTGTATATATTCATATGCGTGTATGTATATGTATTATACATACATGTGTGTATACATACAAACATACATATACATGTATATACATAAAGATCAGCACGGAAGAGTGTTTTTTCATTCACACACAACACACCACACACACAAACACACACACACAAAACACACACACACCACCACACACACATATATATATATATATATATAAAATATATTATATATATATATATATATATATATATTTTATATATATATATAGTATATATAATTTTATATTATATAAATATATATTTATATATATGTATATATATATATATATAATATATATATATATATATATAATATATATATATGTGTGTGTGTGTTGTGTGTGTGTGTGTGTGTGTGTGTGTGTGTGTGTGTGTGTGTGTGTGTGTGTGTATACACAAAAAAAAATTTTAACAAAACAAAACCAAAAAACAAAAAAAAACAATTATATATCAATATATTTTATTATATATATATTTTAAAATAAAAATATAATAATATATTTTGTTTTTTTTTTTTTTATATAAAAATTTATATTTTTTTATACAAAAAAAAATAAAAAAAAAAAAAAAAAAAAAAAAAACGCATATTTTAAAAATGGATTGGAATTTTTTTTTTTAAATATATATATATTATAATATAATATATAAAATTATATATTTAAAATTATATATAAAAATATATCATTAATATATTAATATTATAAAATTTTAAAATTTATATATAAACCAAAATATATAATTATTATAGATATATGAAATTTTATTTTTTTATATTATATAAAAATATATAATATAAAATATATATATTAATATAATATATAATATTTTTTTGTTTTTTTCCAAAATGTATAATATAAAAAAAAATAAAAATATAATAAAAATTTTTAATTATAAAAGATATATATAATAAAATTTTAAATATATAATAAAAAATATATATATGGATAAATTTTTTGTTTTTTATTTATATATATAAATAGAAATATAAAAAAATATTTGAAAAAGGATTTATAAATTATAGTATAATTAATAATAAAAATATATATATATAATATAATTAAAATATATATAGATAAATAATATTAAAATTTAAAAATAAATATTAATATAAGATATTTAAAATAATATTGTATATAAATATAAAAAGGATGAATTATATATATTTTATATAATTATAAATATTATATATATAATATTATAAAATATAGAATAATATTAATAATATATCTATATATATATATATGTATTTACCCCCTCTCTCTCTCTTCACTCTCTCCCCTTTTCTCTCTCTTTTCTCTCTCCACCTCTCTCCTCTCTTTTCTCTCTTTTCTTCTTTTTTAAAAAAAAATTTTGAAATATATATAAATAAAATTAGTTTATAAAAAATATATAAAATTATATATTATTATATAGAATTATATACATATATAAAAGTAATAATAATAAATAATTTTACAATATATTTTATAAATTAAAATTATATATATTAATAATTTTAATATATATAAAAATTAAACATTACTTAAAAAACAGAACGTTGTGGTTTTGTGTGTGGTGGTGTGTGTGGGTGTGGGGGTGTGGGTGTGTGTGTTTGTGTGTGTGTGTGGGGTTTGTGTGTATGTGTGTGTGTGTTTTGGTGGGTGTGTAGTATGTAAGTTTTAATAAAGTATATATCTATATCTAAAATTATATCTATATATATATATATATATATATATAATATATAATAATTATAATATGTGTGTGTGTGTTTTGTGGTGTGGGGGTGGTGTTTTGTGTGGTGTTTGTGTGTGTGTGTGTGTAAAATTATATATATTTTTATATTTTTTAAATTTATTATATATTTATATTATATATATAAAATATATTATATATAGGGTGGTGTGGTGGGGGTGTGTGTGGGGTTGTTTTTGTGTGGGGGGGTTTTGTGGGTGTGTGTGTGTGGGTGTAGGGTGTGTGTGTGTGTGGGGTGTGTGTGTGGTGTGGGGTGTGATTGTGTGTGTGTGTGTATAATTTTTTTTGTGGGTGGGTGGGGTTGTGTGTGTGTGTTGTGTGTTTGGGGTGTTTTGTGTGGTGTGTTGTGTGTGGGTGGTGTGGGGTGTGTGTGTGTGAAATTGTTGTATAGGGGGTTTTGGTGTGTGTGTGTTTTTTTGTGTGTGGTGTGTGTGGGGTGGGGTTGTGTGTGCATTTATATATATCTATGTATAAAACATATATATGCACACACACACCCCAAAACAACACACACACACACACAAATTTTATATATAAAACCCCCTTTGAAATGTTAAAAGGGAGCCCCCCTCGGCTTCATAAAATCGTGGGACATAAAGGGAAATCTCCCCACTTGGCGACAGCTGGGAAACATAAAGCAAAAAAATTTGCTGCGTGGCGTTTTCACGAGGGCCCTTAATAGGTTTTTAATCGTATATGCCCCCGGGTAGGGAATAGGAACTCCCAACCGATAGGTGGTTCTTACCCTGAGGAAAGGGAGTCACCTTTTAAACCCAACTTTTCCCCCGGGTTTTCATTTGGCCCCAGAGTGAAAATCCGGTCGGGGCCCAAAACTATGGAAGGATAAAAAATAAAAAACAGGGGGGGAATTTCTTAGTATGATTTGAAAACCCTTATAATGTATGGGGTGTTGTTTTTATATAAAAATATCAATAAAATTTTAATAATATATATAATTAATATATTATTATATATATATTATGTATTTTATATATAATATATAATATATATATATAACTATATTTTATTTTTATATATATATATATGTATTTTTATATAATATATTATTTTATATTAATTTATAATATTATATAATATATATATAAATTTTAATATATATGAAACGAGGGGTGGGATATTTTTATGAAAAAAATACGGGTTTAAAAATTTTTTATAAGGACCCTTGTTTTCTCACTTTTACACAGCCTCGAATTTTCCAGAAGTAAATCTCATAAAGTGGCAAAACTAAACCCCTCCCCTTTCCCCACTAAAAAGGAACCAACTTGTCGGCATCCGTGCGTACCTGGAATCAGAGAGAAACTTATTAATGTCAAGTTGTTCTTCTCATATATGCACAAATGCCACGTTTCATTTTTACTGATTTGTTTTTCTTTATAATAGATTTTTTTTTATTGTTTTTTCCTTTTTGCAGAAGCAAAAAAATCGATAAATTCCCCTTTTAAAAAGAGGAGAGAGGGGAGAGGAGAGAGAGGGGGAGAGAGGAGAAGAGAAGAGAGATAGTTTTAAAAAATCCGTAAACAAAAGGGCCAAATTTATTGGCATTAAAGTGAATTTTTTATGGGCCGTTTTTTCGCACTTGCATGTATCCGCCCCGGTCGCTTAAAACCCCCTGTAACGAGAGAAAGCCTTTTTGAGTGAGAGAGGCGAGTTTCCCTGGGGTTTAAAAAAAAGTTTTGGACTGAGGTGATGTTTTTAAAAATAAAAAAAACTTTTATGGGGTTCCTTGTAAAAAAAAAGAAACGTCAGTAGAAAAGTTTAAAATGATTTTCCCGTTTTTGTCAGCGCGTTGTGTCTTCGAGAAGAGTAGGTGTGCTTCCCTATTAAAAAGTTGAGAAAAAAAGGGAAAAACTTTTTTTAATTTGTATTTGTTCATAGTTTTGGGAAAAAACACTTTTTTGGGTTTTTGTTTTTTACGGTTACAATGAATTGTTTATCCAGCAAACCCCCCTTTTAAGTTTCCAGGGTTTTTTCTACCGAAGAAGATCGGGGCTGAAATTCAAGCAAAACCAGGGTTGGGCGGTCCCAAGGGGTTGGGGTTTTATATGGGGGCGCTTTGTAAGAAACTCGCCAAAATTTAAATTTAAATTTTTAAATTTAGTTAATTTTTTTAAACCTTTTGAAAGCGAAATTTATTTTTTTCGTTTCCTTACTTGTATTTTTGCAAGCCCAAACCCTCGATATTATTTGCAACGAATTAACAAGATAAACGTCGCTCTTTCGCAGTCTGCTGTCTAAATGTCTGTTCCACCGAAGAGCCACCTCTCTTCGGGGAAATCGAATTGTGATTGTTGATTGGCGTCTCGAAGGGCAAGCCCTGAATGAGGCGCACTGACCGGACCTTAGTTAGAAGAGTGTTTGTGAAATCCGTGAGATGGAGAGTGCGAGTGCCTGAGCCCCCCTTAATCCTTTTTTTTCGTTAAAATTTTTGACGGCATAGCAGGCCAAGCGAAACTGCCCTGGGAATAAAAATTTTTTGGAACAGCCCAAAAGGTTTTTAAAAAATTAAATCAACAACTTACCGTTGAAAAGTCAGTCGTGGAGTTAAGAAACGGTGCTATTTCATGGACATTATGTTCATGCCATGAAGCAGCCTCACGAAAAGGTTTTTCCCCCCAATTTGAAGGGAAAAGTGAGTGTTTTGATTTGTTTAAGAAAGAAATTTCATGGGAAAGATTTTTTACCTGGTTCGCCAATACTAATGGAAAAAAAAATTGCCCTTTGGCCAGGGAGAAGAAAAGGGAAAACAAAAAAAATCCGTTTTTAATTGAAATTTTACATCCATTTTTCTTGCGCCCTTTTCGCAAAGAGTTTTTGCCATGGAAACAACAACCCCTACGAAAAAAAGCCAAAAAAAAAAGGGACGTGGAGGGAATTTTAGATAAACCCAAAACGAGGAGTGGCGAAAGGGCGGAGGACGTCGCGCAAAATGACCGGGCTCTGTTTTGTCGTTGCGATCGACATTGGGGCCCCGAATAGCCGGTCGCTGGGGCCCGATGTTCGGGTCCCGAGGCCCCCCCCCTTGTCCCTTTACGGTATCCCCTTAAATCCCAAACCCAATATATTTAAACAGGCGATGACACTTATGTTGGCAAAAGGTTTACGGTTATGTGCAAGGATCCCCCATCCCTTTTTTGGCACAAAAAAAAACACTGAAAAGACAGTTTGCAAGAGCAAACAAAACCCCCTGCCCCTTTGGGGGAAAACCATCGAATGTAGAACAGAAAATTAAAAAAACCCCATCCCAAAATGTTTGCCGATATTTACAACGGAAATAAAAAAGGACGTTTTCCCCCCCCCCCGGGCTTCACTGACAGAGCAGTTTTTGGGCCCCGCCCTTGTCCCGGAGTCTGTGCGGAAAAGAGGACGCAAAACCCAGGAAAATTTCTCACGGTGTAAAAAAAAGGCTTTTTTAAACGATTTTTGTACTATTCTTATGGAGGAAAAGAACAAAACCATTGTTTCAAACCCAAAAAAATGTTTTCGAAAATTTCCCCTTTTTGGGGGTTTTTCAATGGGCAAGCCCCTTTTGCGGGCCCCTTATTATAGGTATGATTTTAAAAAGAAAAACTGTGAGCAGTAATTTTAGATAGGTATTCATTTCCTAATTTTTTTATTAAAGATTTCAGCCAAATTTTGACTCTTTTACTACGGGGAAATTTTTTGTTATAGAGGGATAAAAAATAAATCCAAAAATAAAGTAACTAAATATGGGAAAACGAATGCAAAGGAAGGGCCCCAAAAACGCGATTCAAGGGCTAATGAGGGCTCGAAATGAAGGGGCCCCCCGTTTTCCCTTTCCCGGGATTTTTCTAGCTGGGGCGTCCCCTCTTCACTTTAAGGAATTTCTCCGGGAAAAAGGTTCTGATCGTAAAAAATAAAAATACCATGTGAAGTATGTTTTTAGTTTCTTTGTAGAATTACATGCCTGTCAATATATATATATATATATATAAATATAATATATAGTTTTATATATATTTTATAAAATTTTAGAGATAGGTGTATAAAATAACAAATGAATTTTAAAATTTTATATTTATAGATAGTAATTAATAATATATATAATATATATATTTATATATTATATAGAATGTAGGGAAAGGCATTAAAATATTTAAAAAATTATAAATATTTTAAAATATTATATATATAAAAATATAAAATTTTATATTATTATATATTAAAATAAAATATATGAGAAAAAAGAAATTATGATTTGAATATAAAATTTTTATATATTTTATATGCACACACACACACACACACAAACACCCTACACACCACACACACACACACACACACACCCCACACACACAAAACACACACACCAAAACAACACACATAAAAAACACACACAACCCCACCCCACAACACATACAACACACCACACCCCACACCCCAAAACACACAAATAAATATAAATATATATATATATATTATATAATATATATATATAATAAAATATACATTATAATTATATATAATATTTTAATAATATATAATATATATAAATATGAAACACACCCCACCCTATATAATTTATGTGTGTGTGTGGGTGTGTGGTGCGTTTTGTGTGGGCCATATAAAATATAATATATATAGATTATTTTAATAATATTATATTAAAATATATATTAAAATATATATATATATATTATAATATAATTAT
>NC_051424.1:15425087-15430087 GCF_015228065.2 Penaeus monodon
AAAAATTTTCCTTCCCCTTTCGCCAAATTTTTTCTTCTAAAACCTTTTCCACTTTTAGTCCTTTTTTTTAAAAAATTAAAATACCATTTAAAGAGAGTTGTCTAAGTAATACTAGTAAGTTGGTTTTAGTTCTAATTGTCTCTATTTATGTAAAAAAGTTCATAACGTGGGCTGCCTGCTTTTAACCCGGGGATTTAGCCCCGGGCTAGTACAGTGGAAAAAGTGTCGGCCTCTGTCCGGGGGGTCGGGGGTTCGCGCCCCCCCCAGGCGCGAGAAGTTGAACTGTCGCCTGGGGGTTTATGCTGTGGCTGGGCACACGGAGGGAAGGACTCGGTTCAGTCGAGTCAGCGCAGCTGACACACGTGGAAAAATTTTAAAAAAGACAGTATGTCACCCCAAGAATTCCACTGAAACAAAGGGAAAAAACCAAACAAAAATTTTAGACCCTCTGCCCCGGGGGAGCGACCCTGTTTCCCGGCCGTAACCATGGGCCCCTTTCGCCTCGGGACTGAGGGCATTGCTTTGTTTGTTAGTTAAATTTTTTGATTGAAAATTATACACATGTTTTGCACTCACACATTTAAAATTACATACTATACATACAATACACACCTCGCACACACATACATATATACAATACCAGTAATTCAACATATAAAATATATATATATAATATATATTAATATATATTATAATATTGTGTGGTGTGTGGGGGGTTTTGTTGTGTGTGTTTGTGTGGTGTGTGTATTTGGGGTGGTGTGTGTGTTTTGTGGGTTGTGTGGGTGTGGTGGGGAGTGTGTATGTGGTGTGCATACAAAAAATGATATACACGATATAATATTCATTTATATATATGTAAGTTATATATATATATATATATATTTAAATATTTTATATATATATATTAGTATGTATATCAGTTAGTGTAATATTCATTGCGGTATGATATGTATATATACATACAGTGTGTATACATACAAACAAAATTAATGTATATACAAAAGATCAGCAGGAAGATTTTTTTTTCATTCACACACACCCCACACACACACACACACACACACACACACACACACACACACACAAAAACACACACACACACATAATATATTTTTATATATATAAATATATATAATATATATAATATTATATATGTTAGTATATAATATATATTTAATTAATAAATATAAAATTTTAAATTATATATATATTTTATATATAATAATATATATGTGTGTGTGTGTGTGTGTGTGTGGTGGGGTGGTGTGTGTGTGTGTGTTGTGGTGTAATGTATATTATATATATATAATATATATAATAATATAATAAAATATATATATATATATGTTGTGGTTTGTGGGGTGTGTGTGTGTGTGGGTGTGTGTGTTGTGTGTGTTTGGGTGTGTGGTTTTGTTGTGTATACATACAAACACAGCATGTACATTATATACATATATTACATATAGATGTTTTAACATGTATGTATATTATTGTAATAATTATATATATATATATATATTATTATATAATATATATAATATATATATATTGGTGTGTGTGTGTGTGTGTGTTGTGTGTGTGAAATATATGTAAAAATTATATGTATGTGTTCGTTGCACACACACACAACACATACAACACACACACAAAAACCACACACACCAACACACACCACACACACACACCATATTAAATAATATATATATATAATATATATATATATAAAATATAAAATATATATAATATATAAAATAAATATATATTATATATATATATATAATAAAACATAATATATATATAAAATAATATAATAATTATATATTATAAATAAATAATAATATATTATATATCCTGCATATGTAGTTTTTGTATGGTGGGTGTTATTAATATATAATATATTTATATATATATATATATAATATATATATTAATATATATATATATATATATAATAATATAACACATTATTTATATACACACCACACATTATACATTATATATATAGGTATATATATAAATAAAAATTTTAATTATATAATATATATTATATATTTTAATTATATAAAATTTTTTTGTCTTTGTCTCTATGTAATATATATATTAATATATATTATTATTAATAAATATATATTATTTATATATATAATTATTTATGCATATTAAATATATATATATATTATATTATAATAAAATATTTTAAAATGATATTGTATATATAAATAATTTATAATGTATTTTAATAAAATTTTAAAATATATATAAAATTATTATTATATAATATATAATATATATATACATAAATATATGTATATATAATATGTATATATATATATATATAATATATATATATATATAATATAATTATAATATATATATATGGATATTTTTGTTATTAATTATATATAATATTTTATATATATTATATTATATATATATATAATATGTATATGTACTTCCCCTCTTCTCTCTCTCTCACTCTCTCTCTTTCCTCTCTCTCTCTCTCTCACTCTCTCCTCTCCTCTTTTCCTCTCTCTCTCTATAATATATTATATATTAATATATATATATATATATATATATAATAAATTTAATATATTATATATAACATAAAAAACATTATTATATAATACATATTCCCAATATAATAAATATATATATTTTTTAATATATATATAATATATATATATTATATAAATATAACATATACTTATATAATACAAAACGTGTGGTTGTTGTTGGTGTGTGTTTTTGTTTTTTGTGGGGTGTTGTGGTGTGTGTGGTGGGGGTGTGTTTTTGTTAGTGTGTGTGTGTGTTTGTGTGTGGTATTAGGTAAGAATATAAGTATTTTATCTATATCTAATCAAACTATATTATATATTTTAATATTATAATATATAATATATATATTATTATGTGTGGTGTGTGGTGTGGGTGTGTGTGTGTGTGTGTGTGTGTGTGTGGTGTGTGTTATATATATATATTATATATAATATATAAAATATATATATATATATATATATATATAAATGTGTGTGTGTGTGTGGTGTGTGTGTGTGTGTGTGTGTGTGTGTTGTGTGGGTGTGTGTGTGTGTGTTGTGTGTGTGTGTGTTGTGTGTGTGTGTGTAGGGTGTGTTATTGTGTGTGTGTGTGGGTGTTTGTGTGTGTGTGTGTGTGTGGGGTTGTGTGTGGGATTTAATAATCTTGATATACAATATATGCACACACACACACCACACACACACACACACACAAATATATATATATATATAGACCTTGATCAATGATTGACTAGGGAGCCCCTCTCGGCATTCATACACTCGTAGGATCATGAAGGATCTCACCACTTGGCGACAGCTGCTGGAACATCAGCAACAAAATTGCTGCTTTGCGGGGGTCACGAGAGACAAAAGGGTTTATTGATCGTATAGCCTCCGGGATGAATATAACTGAAACCCGATATGTGGTTCTTACCCGAGGAAATGGGTCCCTTTTAGCCACTATTGCCCCCAGGTTCACTTGACCCAGAGTGAAACTCCTGTCAGGGTCCCAACTATGGAATGGATAAAAAATAAAGACAGAGGGAATTTTTTCTAGATTTGAACCTTCATATGATGTGGGGGTTATATATTAATATATATATATATATATTTATTATAAAATAAAATTAAATAATATATATAGTATATATTTTATTATATTATATATATTATAATATATATATATATATATATATATATAATATGTAGTATTTTAAATTATTATATATATATATATATTTAATAAATATAATATATAATATTTAGAATAGTATTTTGGTATATGTTTTATGAAAAAAAAAATTGGGTTCAAACATTTTATAACGACCCTTGTGTTCTCACTCTACACAGCCTCGAACTTTCCAGAAGTCATCTCATCAAGTGGCAAAACTGAACCCTCACCTTCGCACTCAAAGGAACCAACTTGTCGGCATCCGTGCGTACCTGGAATCAGAGAGAAACTTATTAATGTCAAGTTGTTCTTCTCATATATGCACAAATGCCACGTACATCTTACTGATTAGTTTTTCTTTATAATAGATTTTTTCCCATTTGTTTTTACATATTGCAGAAGCAAAAACATCGATAAATTCGCTAAATGAGAGAGAGAGAGAGAGAGAGAGAGAGAGAGGAGAGAGAGAGAGAGAGAGAGAGTTTAAAATATCCCGTAATCTAAAAGTCCAAATTTATTGGCATTAAAGTGAATTTCATGGACCGTTTATTCGCACTTGCATGTATCCGCGCGGTCGCTTAAACCACTGTAACGAGAGAAAGCCTTTAGAGTGAGAGATGGCGAGTTCCATCGGCTTTAAAAACAAGTTTATGGACTGAGGTGATGTTTTAAATATAAAACTTAACTTCATGGAGTTCCTTGTAAAAAAAAAGCATCGTCAGTAGAAAATGTTAATATGATTCCAGATTATTGTCAGCGCTGTTGTGTCTTCGAGAAGAGTATGTTGTGCTTCCATTATTCTAAAATGTCTGAGAAATACAGAAAATCTGTTTTAATTTGTATTTTGTTCATAGCTTTGGGAAAAGACTTTGTGTGTTTTTGTTGTGTACGTGTTACAATGATATTGTTATCCAGCAACCAGACTGTAAGTTTCCAGTGCGTTTTGCTACTGAAGATAGATCGGGACTGAAATTCAAGTCAAATATCCAGGGCTTGGGCGGTCCAAGGGCTTGGGCTCTGATATGAATGCGCTTACGTAATGAATCTCGCATAACTTTAAATTCTAAATTCTTTAAATTCTAGTTACTTTCTGTAATCTCTCTGAAAGCGATTGATTTTTGTCGTTTCCTTTACTTGTATTTTCTTGTCAAGCCAAGCCCTCGATATTATTTGCAACGAATTAACAAGATAAACGTCGCTCTTTCGCAGTCTGCTGTCTAAATGTCTGTTCCACCGAAGAGCCACCTCTCTTCGGGGAAATCGAATTGTGATTGTTGATTGGCGTCTCGAAG
>NC_051424.1:15442587-15450087 GCF_015228065.2 Penaeus monodon
ATATATATAATATATATATAATATATATTATATAAACATCCCTTTAAATTACATTTTTAATGCTATATATTGGTAATATCCCTATATTATAATAATATTTATTATATATATATAATAATATAAAAATATATATATAATATAAATTTTATATATTTATAATAATATTTTATATTATATATAAAAAAATATTTTTTAGATATTATATAATTTATATATAAAAATATATATATATATTATATATATAATATCTGTGTGTGTGTGTGTATGTTTTGGGGTGTTTTGGGGGGTTTTTTGGGTTTGTGGGGTGTTGGGTTTTGTTTGTGTGTTTGGGGGTTGGTTTGTGTTTTTGGTTTTTTCCCTTTTTTTTTTATTAAAAAATTCTATATTTTATATTTTTTTTTTATTTTATATTTTCAATTTTATAAAACTATATATTTTAAAAACCTTTTTATATATAATCTTTTATATATATAAAAATTTTAAAAAACCTTTAATATTATTTATTTATTTTTAAAAAATTAAAAATTTTAATTTCTATTTTTTATATATTTTTATATATATATATATATTTTATAAAATATTTTATATATATTTTTTTTGTGGGGGTGTGTGTGTGTGGGTGTTTTGGTGGGTTGTGTGTTTGTGTGTTTTTTTTTTTTTATATATATATATATATATTTATATTTTATATATATATTTTTAAAATTTTATATTATATTATATATTTTAATATAAAATTAAAATATATATATATATCTACGGGGCATACACCCATCCCACACACACATCCACAACCCCCCAACACACAAAACCCCACACACAAAATATATATATATATATATATTATATATATATATATATATATATATATATTTTATATATTATAATTTTATATATATTATAAATATATTTATCCCACACACACACACACAAAATATATACTCTCTCTCCTCCCCCTTCTCTCTCCCCTTTTCCTCTCCCTTTCTCTCTCTCTCTTTCTCCTTCTCTTTTTCTTTTTATATATTTTATATATATAAAAATTATTATATATATTTTAAAATATATATTTTATTTTATATATATAATTTTAATAATGTATATATATTTTAAAATATATATAAAATTTTTAAATAATTTATAATTTAAAATATATATATAAATATATATATATATAAAATTATAAATATATATATATATATATATTTAATATATATATTACAAAATTTTAATATATATATTATAATATATAAAAATTTAAACTATTTTAAATTAAAACCATAAAATAAATAAAATTTTATATATATTTTTTTTTTATTTCCTTTTTCTTCCTCCTAACGGTTCCCCCTTTTTTTTTTTATTTTTATTTTTAAATATATATTTTTTAAAAAAAAAATTTTTTTTTATATAATATATATATATAAATAATATATATATACATATATATATTAAACATATAAATTTATATTATTATATATTTATATATATATTATAATAAATATTTTTATAAAATATTTATATATATATTAAAATTTATAATATATAGTATTATATAATAATTAATATATATATATATAAGAGAGAGAAAAGAGAGGAGAGAGAGAAAAAGAGAGAAGAGAGAGAGAAAAGAGAGAGAGATACTTATATATATAAAATATTATATATATATATTTATATATTATATGTATATATATTATAATATATATATTTTAAAATATAAAATTTTATAAAAAAAGATTTAATATATTTTTTTTGTGTGTGTGGGTGTGGTTGTGTGTGTGTGTGTTGTGGTGTGTGTGTGGTGTTTTGTGTTGTGTGTGTGTTTGTGTGTTTTTTTTTATGTTGTGCGTGCGTGTGGGGGTGGGGATATTAATTCATATATATATATTTATAATTTTATATATATATTTTAAAATATATATTATATATATATTTTCTGTGGGGTAGTGTTGGGGTTGTGTGGTTGTGTGTATTTTTTGTGTGTGGGGTGTGTGTGTGTGTGTGGGGGTTGTTGGGGTGTGTGTGTGTGTGTGTGTGTGTGTTTGATGTGTGTGTGGTGTGTGTGTTTTGTGTTTTTTATGTGTAGATTATATTTTTAAAATATATTTTAAAATTTATAATTATAATATTAAAATTTATATATTTGTTTTATATATATATATTTTAAAATTATTTTAAACTCACATTAACGCACACACGCACAAAATTTACAAAATTTTAATATATTTAATATATTTTATTTTTAATTTTGATATTTATATATTATATTATATATAATATCTATAAATAAATATTTTTCTATATTTTATAAAAGTTATATATATATAATTATATATTAATATTATATTTTTATATATATATATAAAAATATAACACAACATATCTATTTGTTTTATATATATATACAAAACTATCTTTTGTTTTAAAATAAAAATTTAAAATATAATATATAAAAGAATATATATAATATATATATATTTTATAAAATAAAATTTTTTATTTTGTATTTTGGCAAATACATACATAATAAAATATAACACAAAAATGCATATAATTTATTATCTTATATATATAATTTATATATATAAAAAAAATTAAATATATATCACCAAAATATATACTTACATACATAAAAACCCTAAAACCCCCCCCACACACTTACAAACACCCCGATATATGTATATACAAATTTTAATAAATATTATATAATATATAATATATAAAATATATATATATTATAAAAGAAGAAGAGAGAAAAGGAGAGAGAGAGAGGGGAGGGGAGAGAGAGACAAAAAACCACCCCCACACCCCACACACACACACAACACCACACACACACCACACACACACAAACCCACAACACACAACAAAACCCTTTTTGAAAAAAATAATATTTATATTATATAAATTATATATATATTTTATATATTTTAAAAATTTTAAAATATTATTTTTAAATTTTAAAAAAATTTAAATATATAGATTTTTAAAATTTATTTTATATATTTTTATTTTATTTTATATTTTATTTTATGTATTTTATATATATATACATATAATATTTTTAAAATATATATTATATATTATTTTTTTTTGTATATAAAAATATATATAATATATATATATTTTATATAGGGGGGGGGCCGGGGGGGTGGCCAAATGGTTAGATTTATGGGACTCAAACTGTCACACGGCAATCAGAGTTCGAGGTTCGAGCCCCCGGCCGGCGCGTTTTTTCCCTTTGGGGCAAGAACTTCACCTCGATTGCCTGCCTACCGCTTGGGGGATTAAACCAAGCCCCCAAATTTTTGCCCGGGGAAATAGAATGGTGACTCAAAAAAAAAAAAAAAAAAAAAACCGGGGGAAAGGAAAAGGCAAATCACCGCTCTAAAAAACCAAAAAAATCATGGAACCCATGATCGTCAAGGCCGCGGTGGCCAAAGGTTAGACGTCGGGGCTTAAAACGTCTGGACGGCAGTTCCCGATTCAGGGTCGAGTCACCGGCCGGCGCGTTTTTTCCCTTAGGAAAAAAAATTCACCTCGATTTCCACCTAAGGGCCCCTTGGGGGGGGCCAAACCAGCCCCAATTTGTGCTGGTCCCAGCCCCGGGGTAAAAAGAGAGAATTTATTACCTAAAAAAATAAAAACCGGCACTCTCCGTGGAAAGGAATTTGGGGGGGCCCACCACGTACTCACTCAAAAGCACACAACATGAAAACTACAAAAAGTATCTGCTGTGACCCACGGCCCGGGGCCCGACATGAAACCCACCGTTAAAAAAAGAAGGATATGATATATATATATAATTATTATAATATATATTATAATATTATATATTTTTTTTTTTGTTTTTTTTTTATTTTTTTTTTTTGGTTTTTTTGTTTGTTTTTTATTTTATTATATTATAGTTAAAATATAAAAGTTTTTATTATTATTATATATATATATTTGGGGTGTGTGTTGTTTGGGTGTGTGTGTGGTTGTGGGGTGTGTGTTTGTGTGTGTGTGGTTTTTTTTTTGTGTGTGTATGTTTTTCAAAATTTTATAAAACACAAAAAATAAAAAAAAACCAAATTTTTTTTTTTTTTTTTTTTTTTTTTTTTTTTTTGTTTTTTGTTTTAATTTTTATATAAAATATATAAAAAAAAAAAAAAAAAAAAACCCTTTTTTTTATATATATAATAATATATATATATTATAAAATATATATTATATTTTATAAATTTTATTCTTTTTTTATATGTATATTTTTTTATATATATTATATTAATTAATTATATATATTAAAAATATAGTTAAAATTTTTTAGAAAAATATTTTAAATTATAATTTTTCGTAAAATTTATATATTATATCTATAATATTTTATATAAAAAATAATTTTTTTAATTTTATTTTATATATATTTTATATATATAAAATTTTATATTTTCATATTATATATATAATATAAATTTTTTATATATAAAATATATATATATTTATTTTATTTTTAATATTTTATTATATATATATTATATTTATTATTATATTTTATTAAAAGATTTTTATATTTTAAAACATGGAAGCCCATGATCGTCAAAGGGGCGGGTTTGGGGGGGAAAGGGTTTGGCTTTGGACTCAAGCCGGCTGGAAAGGCAGTCTGATTTGAGGTTTTGAGTCCCCGCCCGGGGCGTTGTTCCCTTAGGCAAAGAAATTTACCTCGATTGCCTACCCCCAACCCCCCTGGGTCCAACCACCCCAATCGTCTGGTCCCCAAACCCGGATAAAATTAAAAGAAAGATTCCCCAAAAAAAATAAAAACCCGGCACCTCCGTGGAAAGGGGCGGGGGCCCTACCACGTACTCACCCCCAAAAGCATCACAACCTGAAAAATAAAAATTAAGTATCATGCTGGGACCCCCGGGGGGGTTAGACTTAACCCTTTCCGTTTTAAAAAAAGAAATAAAGTTTTTAATATATACATATATATTTTTATATTTTAAAATATATTAATATTATTAATTTTATTTATATATATATATATTTTATTATATATATTTTATTTTATATATATAATTTTATTAATATGTGTGTGTGTGTGGTGTGTGGGGTGTGTGGGGTGTGGGGTGTGGGGTTGGTGTGTGTGTGTGGGTTTGTGTGTGGGGTTATGTATTCCCAATTAAATTTTTTATATATTAAAATAAATTAATATATATATATATATATTCTTTTAAAAATATTTTAGAAAAAAGGCCCCCAAACACACACACACACACACACCACACACACCCCACATATATATACTATATATATATAATTATATATATAAATATATATATATATAATTTATATATATATATTTTGTTTGTATTAGTTTATATATATATATATAAATATATATAAAAATAAATATAAAATAATTAATATTTTTATTTTTTATATATATTATGTTTTTAAATTATTTATTTATATAATATATCCCATATATTTTAAATAAAAAAATCATTTTTTCTATTTATCATTAAATTTAATTTTTTATATATTTAAAAATTATAATGTTTTTTTTATTTAAAAAATATAAATAGAAAAATATATATACTATAAAATTTAATTATATATAAATTTTAAAATATAATTTTTATATATATATATATATTTTTAATTATATTAATTTTAATTTTAGTTTATTTATATATATATATATTTTTTTTTTTTTTTTTATTTAAATTTTTTTTTTTTTTTTTTGTTTTGTGTTTGTTTGTGGGTGTGTGTGTGATTTTTATTTTTTTTTTTTTTTTTTTTTTTTTATATATATATATTTATTTATTTAAAATTATAAAAAATAATATAAATTATATTATATATAATTATAATTTTTTTTATTTTTTTAATTTTATCCATACTTAAAAAAATTTATTTTATTATTAAATATATATTTATATTTATTTTATATTAATTTATTTATTTATTTTTTCTTTATTTTATATATATTTATTATTATTTTTATATATATTTTTATGTTTTTTTATATATATAAAATTTTAAAATTTATTTATATAATAATATATAGGGATTATTTATATATATTTTTATATATTTTATATTTTTTTAATATAAATAAATATTTATATATATAAAAATATATATAATATATATATTATTTATATATATATATATATTATATATATATATTAAAATATTTTATTTTTTATTATTATTATTATTTTTATTATTATTAATATATAAAATAAAATTAAACTAAAATTATTATATAACAAATATATATATTTTATTTTTTATAAATATATTAAAAAAATATTATATATATAATTTTATAGTTTTATTATTTTTTTTTTTTTATCTATTATTATTATTCTCATTTTATTTTTATGATTTTCCTTATATATTTTATATAGAAAAAGGGAAAAAAAAAATAAAAAAAAGAAAAATACTAATTAAAAATATAATTATATATGATATATAAAAATATTATATATAAAATATTTATTATTATATTTTATATTATAATTTTTTTGGGGGGGGGGGGGGGGGGGGGGGGGGGGGGGGGGGGGGGGGGGTTGTTTTTTTTTTTTTTTTTTAAAATTTTTAAAATATATATTTTTATTAATATTATTATTATTTTTTTTTTTTTTTTTTTTTTTTTTTTTTTTTTTTTTTGTGTTGTTTTTGTCTTTTTTTTTTGGGTTTTTTTTTTTTTTTTTATAAAATATACCATCAATTTTTATTTTTATTTTATTATATATATATATATTATAATATATTTTAAATAAAATATATATTTTTATTATTATAATATATAATATTTTATATATATATTATTATATTATTATTAAATAAAAAAAAAAAAAAAAAAAAAAAAAAAAATATTTTATATATATAAAAAATATATATATTTAGTTATATATTTATAATATAATATATTATATATTATTATATAAAATTTAAAAAATAAAATAGATATAAATTATAGGTATATGATTTATAAAACCCCAAAAACAAACCCCAAATAAAATTATATATAATAATATATATATATATATATTTTATTTTATATATATATATTGTATATAAATTTATTATATCTAAAATAATATAATAAAAGGTAAAATAAAAATATTTTATAATGATATTAATTAGATAATTTAAAAAATTTTAAAGATAATAATATTAAAATTAATAATAATAATATAATATATACTATACTTTTCTATAAACTATAATATAAAAAATAATATAACATTAAAACTAATTATTTTTTAAATTTAATTTTTCAACCTAATGATAATAATTAAATTAATAAATTTTAATATAAAAACCCAAAAAACAAAAAAATTTTAATAATTATTTAAAAATCATAAAAATCATAATTAAATTACTATAAAAATAATAAAATTATAATAAGGCAATAAAAAATAATAAAACAAAAAATTAAAAATCCTAAACTTTGTTTAAAATCATGATATTAAAAGAATATTAAAAATTATTATCCTTATCATTACG
>NC_051424.1:15460087-15467587 GCF_015228065.2 Penaeus monodon
TGTGTTTTTAGTTTGTCTTTGGAAACCTCTGTACAATGGAGGGGTTCTCTAATTGATTTGACACAATGTGGTTTTATATATAATATTCCTTTCGTAACAGAGGGTAAGTTTAGTTCGGTTCTCCATATTCACAATTTCTTGTTGTTCTAGGGGCACCAAGATGACCTCATATGGCTTCATTTTGTATATGGTTTCTAAACTATTCAACTCTGATTCCTTATATAACACTAGGTGGCAAGCCTGATAATCTATGACTGACGCGTAGTAGACAAGTAAAAGAGTCTTGCAATATTACCATGATACCATGGTCTTGCCAACAAGTGTCTTAAGTGGCTTCAGCCGCTCCCACAGCCTTTTTCTCAGTTCTGATGACTCTGCATCATTGACATCACCCCAAGGTATTTGTTTGATGACAGAGATCTAAGCTCAATGTCACTTATATAAACCTTGGCAGAGGGATTGTCTTTGGGTTAATCCTTGGTTTTTTTCAGTCCGAGATTATAAGCCACACTCAATAGCCTTGCCTGAAGTATATCTAGAATCTCTTGCGTTCTTTTCCTCGATGAGGATTTAATTCAATTCTCGGCATAGCAAATAATGGAGTCGTTTCCCTCAAGTGGTATATCGCCTAGTAATCTATGCATTAGATGTTAAATAGCATGGGGGCTAAGTACACCTCCCTGAGGTGTGCCGAGTTCAATACTCTTTGTATGAGTACTCTTATGCCCCTGTAGAGTACCTGAGCCGACCGATTCGATAGATACTGGTACATCCATGTTAACATCTTTCCTGCTAACCCAAAAGTAGCTAGTTTGCTCAAGAATTATTTCTCTGTTTGCAATATCAAGTCAATTTAAGATCAAGAAATACGGTTTGCATGCCTGGGTTTTTTGTTTGTTTAAGTATTTCTGGCAAACGTGCTGACTGCTAACGGCCCTGGAGAAATCCGATACAGTCTGGGGGATAACTTAGCATTTATGCGATACAATAAGCCTGTCAGTATTAATCCTCTCCAAGTACTTTGCACAGAACCAGGAGGTCAATGAAATGGGCCTGTATTTGTCAGTATTAGTTTATGGTAGGGGAATGATTAAGCCTTTTAGTCCAGGAGCTTGGGATGATTCCTTGTGATAGGCCTGAGTCTATACAGGTGCAAAAGTGGGTTGCCTGGTACCTGAGCACTTGTGACAGGAACGCTGTAAGTAATGCCATCTTCGCCAGGGGCGGTTTGCCTTACCTTTCAGAGGCATTACTTTAGTTCCACTCGGTTATTTTCGCAAAGTCGGAGGGGTCAATAGCCCCAACCAAAAGAACAGGCTACTGTATATTAAATTCCGATCTATTTTTGACTTGTCTAGTTGATCTTTTATCCCTTGGGATTGAGCTTACTGAGAATTCCCGGCCCACTGCTCTACAGCATATTAAAGCCTGCTCTTGTGGACTGTGGAACTGCCGGTGTTTGTAGAGAGCTTTACCTGTCAGCCTATTATTTTTCTCCACATGTCCAGCCACAGAGGTTTGACTATTGATACCTTGCAGAAATTGTTCCCAGTGTTTACTACGAATCGAGTTTTTTAATTCCACTGAATTTCCTTGTTGGCTTTAAGAAACTGCAGAAGATTATCTGTCGTCTTACTATCTTTAGAACAATTAGCAAGCTCCTGGACCCCGTTTTTATGTTCCTTGGCAAAATAGGTCATTGATCCCACTCCCGGTGCATAGGAGCCCTGGGGCCTCTTTTTCTTCGAGAGTTTTCGAACAGACCCATGTGTTATAGTAGTCAGTGACAACTTTGATTAAATCCTGAGAAAAATTTCAACATTTTGTTATTTCATAGTGTTTTATACCAGTCCATAGACCCGTGGGCCATTGAAGTGATGCTCCAGCCCGATGGGATAATTATTCTGAGGGCCTAGTGATTTAGGGGCTGAGTCGCTGTCCCACCCCTACATATAGTCTGTTCGGATTGGGCAAAGTGGTCACTACTAACTCTCGTACCGTGAAGGTACAGACATTACCATGAACTAAATCTTTTGCCAATACTAGTCTAACTCTGCCACCTCCCAAATGAGTCCTCTGCTTCTGTGTCATATACTGTCAGTGATCTATTATTGATGAAATGCTTGAATTCTTCCCATTCTATTACGCTGGTTTCTCCAAAGTGTGGATTCCTTGCATTGAAGTCGTCCCATGCATAACGTTCCTTGGTTGTAAAATTGGGGGAGAGAACTAGCCAGAAATTTAGAGTATCCCTGGGGGGGGCCCCATATACATTATACAAGTGAAAAATACCAGAGGGCAGTCCTGGTTTTTAGATTGATGAAATTGAACATCAGTGTTTCGGATTTTTTTACTAATTTGTATGTGGCAGTGTTACCACTCATCATATGTCAACATCCAGTCATGCAGTATTCACATAGAATAATACCCTTAAGTGCAGGTGCTATTTTCCTCTTACGCGGCAGCAAAAGGTTCTTGCACGCATATAACATCAATATTATATTTGTGGATGTAAAATTCCTAGATCATTTAGCCTAGCTTATGCTACGCAATATTCATGATCTGAATTTGATTGTGTCGTTTAATCCATATGTGAATATTGTTTTAGTAGGCAACCTTACTTCATGCTATTATACCTCTAATATTACGAAATTATAGATTCACATAGAAACATATAACTTTTATGATTATGGATTTCATTACAGATGGTAGTCGTGGACTGAATACTTCTAACCATTTTAAACATTTGGTCTTATCATTTGTTCCACTGCTCAGCACATCCCTTCACGTTTTTGTGTCAGATGCTCCTGAGGGGCTGTTGCGTCCTGGACTCGACGTCAAAGGGATCCTGATTTTGTTCGTGGCTGCTGGTCGCGTCTGACACGCCCACCTCTGGTTATCAACACTGGCGTCTTACAAGCTCTTCTCCTCGCTCGTTCTTTTTATCACTAATGGTACACTAGTATCACACAATGACATCACTTTTTTAATTTTTTTCATTTCCTGCTTCAGCGACGTTATTTCATTAATTAAGTTATTGGTTTTTGGGCTTCAGAGATTCATTTCCTTTTAGAAGTTCAGCACTTTCGTAGCCTTGGTCAGCTGGCGTGCGTCACTTCTGTCCACATGTTTTGCGGGGATTCCCCCGCCATTCCTGCGGTCGTCCCTGGCTGAGGGTGAGGGACGGTTGCCTCGGCTGTCGCCTGGGAGGGATGGGGGGCGTTGTCTTCAGTTCAGAGATTATGTCAGCGTTGCGGCCCGAGATACCCTCTGTGAGGATTAGCTCAGCTTCCCACCTTCTCCTCCATCCTGCGTAACCTTTTGGCGTAGTTCGTTGCCTCTTCACCGCCCACTCGCTGGCAGCCCGCGGGAAATCCTCTGCGACTGGGTGACGTCACACAGTGCACCGCTTCCCCCCCGGCACGCTGGTCGCGGGTTGGGTGGGAAGGGCCGCGCTGGTCACTCGCGGTCGTGCCTGGTACCTTAACAGGGGGTGGAGGGGGAGGGGACAGGGCAGGGAGGGCGTGCACCCCCCGTGCCAGGCAGTCACACCTGTCATCCCACACCTGAAGCATGATGGTTACAAAGACTGGTGTATCTCTGCATACTCTCTCCTTCTGCAGCACTGCGAGGGCACTCCTTGGCAGTAATGTATGGTCGCCACATGCTGCACAGCGTGCCTTGCCCTTGCAATACTTAGCTACTGGCCACTTCCCATGCAGTTTATAGCCGATCAAGGGGATGGCCCTCCACGGCCGCACGTGGCCTGGCGGGCATGGGATGTCTTTTCCGAGAAGTGGTAAATGTACTTGGAGGTGGTTGCTCTCCTTTTCCATATAATGCGGATGCGGTTAATGGTTGCCCAGCCTTGTGCACTCTTTGGCCTTGTGAACTCCGTCGAGTGCATACACCTTTTCAAGATCAAGATCCTTGTTGTAGTGGTGTCACAGGTATTCATCATATTTTTCTTTTTTTTTGCGGTTCATCACATATTTTGAGAAGGTAATACCTCCAATTGATCCTTTAATAGTTCGTCAATTTATTTCTGCTGCGAGCGAAGCGACATACCATACGGTGAGTGAGAGAGGTCTCCTCCGCACAAGGGTCGAGGGGGGTGCCCCCCAGGGCCGGAGGATCGTTTGTCCGAGTCCTGCAAGCCTTTCATTTTTTTTCGTTCGTTGTGCCTTCAGGGAAGGCGAGGCGGACGTAATTCTTCGTTGTGGCCAGTGGTTTCTTACTGCATTGTCGCTTTTCTTTTTTTTCTTTGCTTTCGACTTCACTAATGGTGAAGCCGCCACTTCCTCTCAACGTCGCCCATCAGGGCGTCAGAATCACCATTCAGTGCATGCCTGTTGCATGCAATGATTCAGTGTGACTAATCCACTGAACTCAGGATGAAGCGCATGTCTTCAGCCGCCGGGAGGGGTGGGACAGTTATCCCTCCGCGTCCTCCCCCCTCAGTGTTTTACATTGGCGGTTTCCTCCCCATCGTGGGGTGACGCAAGCGCCTTGCCCACACGGCTTGCCAGCCTCGTGCACCGGTGATATATAGCGCTCGGGACAACGGGGCACTCAACCTCCAACGGTTACCACAGCGTACTTGGCACTCACGGTAGAGGAATTATTTTCAAATTCTCGTACAATTCATAAGTATTAGCACATCACTATTGTCATGTCACTGACTTGCGGATTATATGAGCACCAAATGTTCATGAATGCTTGTACATTTTTTGTATAATGACGCAAGGAGGTTCGTGTGTAAGGGACGAGGGCACCGGAGCACGGGCACCACACGACCTCTCCGTATGAGGTCACGGTGTGTACTGTGTAAAATAACGTTATACTTAAATGTGGTGTGGAATACCGTGGAGTTTTAAACTGTCTAGACTTGCTTATAATTCCCAGAAGACACGTTAAACCGTGTATTTTCCATTCATAATTATTTGTATGGTATGTATATTTGTTGATTTTTTCAAATCTATCGCATTCCTATACTATAAATCCACATAATTTATAGTTAGCTTGTAAAAAAGTTTGAAGAACAATTCCGAAGAACATCGACTCAAATCAAGTAGAAGCATGTAATCTAGAAGTTATTGTCTTTTCACCTTACGTAAATATATGGAAGTTCAGAAGACACTGACATCTTAGCTGATCTACTTGGCTACACAATTCATATATTTGTATCTCCCATTGCTTGGCTTACCTTCATGTTTACTCCATTTCTCCTTTCTTTAGGGTGTGTTCTTTCACAAGTGTTTTGCGTTAAACGCTGCGCTCGTTTTATTTGACAGTTAAATAAACAAGCAAACTACCACACACAGTAAATGTACAGGTGGCGCTACCTGTTGCCTACTCTTCCCTTTATCCTTAAACCTTTACACAATCTCGCGCAGCCACTATGAGTGCCTGTAACGCCGATTTAGCACACCATATGGATCTTCAGATCTCAAGCTGTTTTCAATTGCACCATTTCTCTCTCTCTCTTTCTCTCTCTCTCGTCCTCTCATCTCTCGTCCTCTCTTCTCTCTCCCTCTCTCTCCCTCATCCTCTCTCTCTCTCCTCCTCTCTCTCTCTACCCCTCTCTCTCTCTTATACTCTCTCTCTCTCTCTCTCTATAATTATATATATATATATATATATATAATATAATATATATAGATGAATTACACACACGCACACAGCACACACACCCACCACACATATATATATATAATATATATATATATAAAAAAAATAATATATATATATATATATATCTATATATATATATATATATACTATTTTTTTTTTTTTTTTTTTTTTTTTTTTTTTTTTTTTTTTTTTTTTTTTTTTTTCTTTTTTTAACGGTAGGTTCATGTTTGAACAGCCGTGGTAACAGCATGATACTTAATTGTAGTTTTCATGTTGTGAAGCTCTTGGAGTGAGTACGTGGTAAGGTCCCCAATTCCTTTCCACGGAGAGTGCCGGTGTTACCTATTTAGGTAATCATTCTCTTTATTTTATCCGGGCTTGAGACCAGCACTGATTTGGAGTAATGGAGTAATGCAAGTCCACATTGATATTGCCTATTTAGCCACTGCGGGCGATACGTGTGTGCATGGATGCACCCACGTATTCGCATGCGGCGCTTGGTGTGTGCACTTGCACTGATTTAAATAATTTGAGGTAAATCGAACCTAGATACGATGAAATTCCTTGGGCAAGAAACTTTACCTCGATTGCCTATTTAGCCACTGGGTGGCTAAATAGGCAATATCAATGTGGACTTGCATTACTCCATTACTCCAAGTCAGTGCTGGTCTCAAGCCCGGATAAAATAGAGAGAATGATTACCTAAATAGGTAACACCGACACTCTCCGTGGAAAGGAATTGGGGACCTTACCACGTACTCACTCCAAGAGCATCACAACATGAAAACTACAAAACTCTTGATAACAATTACAGAATTACAGTGTCAAACAAATTTGAAGTACTTAATCAATGTGAAGATGATAAAACACCAAATGAGTTATGGGAAGAAGGAAAAGAATATATAAAAGAATATATCTGAAAAAACACTAAGTGAAATTGAAACAAGATGCCTAAAATCAAAGGGTATCAATAATCCAGTTGAAGTAATTTACAAAAAACAAAATACAAAAATTCAAAGATAATTGCGACAAGATAAGGAAAAATATTTAAATGAACATTGCCAGAGAATTGAAAATTGTTCTATCAATAAGACAACTAAAGAATTCTACCATGGAGTACGAAACATCACACGAAAATTTAAACCTACAATGGACACTATCAAAACTGAAGATGGACTTTGTTTTATGTGATAAGAAAGAAGTCAAAGATAGATGGAATCAATATTATTCCAACCTATACAAAAAGAATAAAGATCTAACAACAACATTAATTAGACTCAATGACAGCGAAGATGAACCACCGCCACTGCTAGACGAAGTTATAAAAGCCATAATAGAGTTAAAGAATAACAAGAGCCCGGGAATGGATGAAATAACAGCGGAACTAATCAAGGATCCTGGCGAAAGTGTTGAATACTTCTTCTACAAACTTTGTATAAAAATTTGGAATGAAAGAAGATGGCCGGAAGACTGGGTAAAATCATTTTTGCTCCCATACTTTAAAAAGGTGACGCACTGCAATGCAACAATAACAGGACAATTGCATTAATAAGTCACAGCAGCAAAATTTTGTTGAAAATTATTGCTGAAAGAATGAAGTTGAAGTTAAAAGAAGAAATTGCAGACGAACAAGCAGGTTTTTGCCCTGGAAAAGGTACCAGAAACCAGATTCTAAATCTCAAATTGATCATAGAGAAAAACAGAGAACATCAGAAAGACCTATACCTATGTTTCATCGATTACTTGAAAACTTTTGATACTGTTGATCACGATATCCTCTGGAATAACATGAACGATATGAAGTTTCCAAAACACATCATCCAACTAATAAAAGCCATGTATGACCAACAACAAGCAACTGTAAGA
>NC_051424.1:15471543-15476543 GCF_015228065.2 Penaeus monodon
ACGGGGTTTCCCAAAGCCACCCCAAAGGGTCACTGTGGCCCCAAAGGGCCCGGAAAAAAAAATAAAAGAGAGAATGATTACCAAAAGGTAACACCGGCACTCCCCGTGGAAAGGGAACTGGGGCCCCTCCAAAGTACTCACCCCAAAGAGCATCACACATGAAAACTATAATTAAGTATAATGTTTCCCCACGGCGGCTCGACAGGGAACCTCCCTTTTAAAAAAAAAAGAATATATATATTTCCATATAAATATGTATAAATATAAGTACATAAAATATTTATATATATATTTTAATATATATATTATATTATATAAAATTATATATATATAAATATATAATTATAAATTTTTACACAAACACACACACAAACACAATATGTGTATGTGTGTGTGTGTGTTTTGGTTGTGGTGTGTGTGTTTTGTGTGTGGTGTGCGGGTGTGGGGGTGTGTGTGTGTGTGTGTGTGTGTGTGGGTGTGTGTGTGTGTGTGTGTGTGGCGTGTGTGTGTGGCGTGTGTGTGTGGGTGTGTGTGGTACAATATATATAATATAATATATAATATTATATATATAATATAATAGTAGATAAAATAGATTAGAAATATGTACCCCACCCCACACAAACACAACACGCACACAACACCCCCAAAAACCCCACACCCCACACCCACAACACACACCACACCACCCCACCACACCCAAACCAAAACCCCGCACACACACACACCCACACACAACCCCAACCACACAAGACAACACACACACACATACACATATAGTGTTTTTTGTTTTGTGGGGTGTGTACATATATTATAAAAAAATTATAGGTATATATATATAAAATATAGATAAACTATATAATATAAATTTTTACATATATATATATTACATTATATATTATATATATATATATAATATAATATTTTATATATATTTTTAAAATGATTTATTAAAATTTTTTCCCGTATAAAATTTTTTAGACATATATATATATGTACATAATATTTTCTTTTTCTTTTAAGGGGTGGGGTTCAGGGTCTGAGCCGCCGTGGTACGCAGGGATATTTAAATTATGGGTTTTCATGTTGTGTTTGGTCTTGGGGGTGAGTACGTGGTAGGGTCCCCATTTCCCTTTCCACGGAGGGGTGCCGGGTATTTTTAGGAATCTTCTCTCTCTATTTTATCCGGGTTTGGGGAAACCAGAAGTGATTTGGGGCGGTTTGGGCCAAAACCCAGTGGCTAGGTAGGCTTTCAGGTGAAGTTTTTTGGGCCCCAAGGGGAAAAACGCGCCGGGGCCGGGACTCGAATCCCCGAATTTGATTGCCATTGTGAAAAGTTTTGAGTCGACGCTTAACCATTCGGCCCCCGCGGCCTTATTTCAAAATATTATATATATTTTATATATATATTTTATATATAAAATTAATAATTTTATATATATATTTATTATTATATTTATACATATATATATCTATTATATATATATATATCTTTTATATAAAAGTACATATAATATAAAATTTTATATATAATAATATATATATATATATATATATAATATAATATATAAAAATGTACACAAAAATAAATGTACCCTTTTATAATGGGTTTTTATATATATAAAATATATATAAAATAATATTAAAATATATATTAATTTTGGGATTTTAATATATTTGTAATATATATATGTAAAATATTATATGTATAATTAAAGTATATAATATATATATATATATAATAATATAATAATTTTACAAATACATTACATTTTACATATATATATTTTACAAAAAAACATATATATATATTTTAAAATAAAATAATTAATTAATATATATATAATACAAATACATATACATAACAATATATTATAAAACCCCATTAAAAACATATATATAAATTTATAATTTTTATTAATATATATATTTTATTAAAATATATAATATACATATAAAAAACAAAATATAATATACACAATATAAAATAAATTAATATATACAAAAACAATATATGTATACATATAATATATATTATATAATATATATAAAATTTTATATATTATAATGCGTATTAAAGCACATTTAAAATAATACTGGTATATATATGATTATATTTTGATATGTATATGTATATACATAAAAATATATGTATATTACAATATATATAATATATACATGTATTTGTAAAATACATGCATATGTGTATATATAACCTATATATATATATATAAATATATATATTATTATATATATATATATATAATATATATATACCTATATATATAAATATATATATATATATTTTAATATATAAAATATATATAATATATATGCGTATAATATACATATACATATATATATGCACACACACACACACACACACACACACACACACACACACACACACAACACCCACACACACACAGAAAAAACACACACACACACACACACACACACATATTTTATATATATATATATATATATATATAAAATATATATATAACATATATATATAACATATATATATACATATATATATAAATTTTATATATATATATATATTTGATATTAATATTATATAACAAAAATATATATTATATATATATATATATATATATATATATATATTATATATATATATATAAAATATATATATATATATATATAATATATATTTTATACATGTTTATATATATACATTACATATACATGTTTTGTAATATACATTATATATACATGTGTGTATATATATATATGTATACATGTATGTGTATATATATATATATATATATTATAGTATTTATATATAAAATTTATAGAATAAATAAAATATTATATATATTATAATAATTAGATAATTTATATATATATATATTATATATATATATATATATATTATATTATATATATATATATAATTATAAAAATAAAATATACATATATATGTATTTGTATATAAGATATAATTTTTATATAATTAATTATTAAAATATATATTATATATATATTATATTAATATATATTATATATAAAATATATCTAGATACAGATATGTAATATTTTATATATGCCCCTATACCCCCAAAAGGGGTTATATAGACAATATATGTGGGTATATTTCTTTATGAAAGTAATATAAACCTTTCTATTTACAAAATTTTAAAAATTTAAACCCAAACCCGTTTCAGCCATTACAGGACAACCCACCAAAAAACTCATAAAGGGGACAAAGTAATTCCCCTATTAAGGCCATTCAACCCAGGATACTCAAGGTAAATAGTTAGGAATTAGTTTTATTTGACTTTACCCTTTAAAAAAGATAATTTTATTTCTCTTTTTTTTTGGTTTTTTATTGAAAAATTTTGAGATTTATTGAATTTTTAAAGGGCAAACCTGGGGGAAAATTTCTAAAAAAATAGGACACCCGGAAATTTTCTTAAGTTTTTACTATTTAAAATTTTTGATATATCATATAGGATTTCCATCCAAAAAACACAGTGTTTAATAGGGACATGGGAGACCGCACCCCACTTTAGACACATGAGCACAGAGACTATGCAAGCACACAGAAAAATACCTACAAAACATTTCAAAACGCAGACAAAACACACACAGATGTGCCCCACACCCAAGCACACCCCCCACACCCGCACACACACCACACCAAAACACACACACACACAACACACACAACCCCCACAAAACACCCCCCACAAACACCCCACACACACACGCACACACACACACCCCCGTACACACACACCCCAAGCAAACACACACACACACACACACACACCCACACACACACACACACACACACACACACACACACACCAAAACAACCACACAAAAAGGGATACACCCCAAGATACAAACCCACACAAACCCCACAGATTTTACACGCAATTTAAAAAACCAAATACACAGATGACACACACATTTCACAGATGCACACCCCACATTCACAGATGCACACCCCCACATGCACAGGAAAGCAACACACATTCACAGACCCCACGTTTACCCGACAAAACACGTTTTACAGACCCCCACACATACACAGACGCACACACAACACAGACGCCCCACATACAACCCGACGCACACACAACCGAACGCACCACATACACAGACCACACCCCATACACAGATGCACACACCCATACACCCGAAAACAACACATACACAGGGCCCACACACTTTCACAGACAACATTTTCACAGATACCCCATTTCAACCCACACCACCCCCCCCCCCAGAACCAAAACACACAGACACACACACACACACCGACACAACACACACAGACACACCACCAAAACACACACACACACACCCCACACAGACACCCCACACAACAGAAAAACAACACACACATAACACACACGCACACACACCCACGCCCCCCCCACCACGCACAAACCCCAGCAGCAACGCACACACACACACAACACACCCCACACAACACACAAAACACCACACACACACACACACACCAAAACACACACACACACCAAAACACACACACAGACAACACAACCCACACACACACACTCCACAGAAAAAATATATAACACAGACTTGGAAAAATTTCAGAGATGCACACACTTACACTGGGGAAAATACACCGCCCCACAAAAAACACACACACAAAACCCCACACAACAAAACACACACACACACACAAACACACACACACACAGACACACACAGACACAGACACACACAGACACACACACAGACAGACACACACACACAGACAGACACACACACACAGACAGACACACACACACAGACAGACACACAGACAGACAGACAAACACATGGATGCACACACACACAGAGATGCACACACACACAAACACAGATGCACACACACACACACAAACACACACACACACACACACACACACACACACACACACACACACACACACACACACACACACACACACACACAGATACACACACACACACACACACATACACACACACAC
>NC_051424.1:15480626-15498126 GCF_015228065.2 Penaeus monodon
CCCGCCCCGAAATTTTTCATATTTTTAAATTGTACCTGTATCGATAATTAACCCAGTTACACACACGAGTGATCACCCCTCCTAATGAATGAGGCAATCATAATCCAACCCGATGCCAGGTGTCACAGATGACCCTCCTCCCCCCACCCCCGCAATATTCATCGTGTTTGAACTTGTACCTGGATCGATAATTGACCCTGTTACAGACGAATGATCATCCCTCATATTAATCATAATCCATAAATGTCCTCTAATGATGTCTAATACACACACCTAAAGGGTTCCTCTCACCCTCCCCTCCTCCTCTCCAAACCAACCCTCCTTCCCTTCCTACCGCCCCTGCCCCACATTCCTCCATACCCAAAGCAATAATAGTAAGAAAAGAAGCAAACAAACAAATCACAAGTCCTACTAAAGGAGATAATACAGTCCTGCACTGAAGTGCGAGTGATCACCCCTCCTAATGAATGATGCAATCATAATCCAACCCAATACCAGGTGTCACTGATGACCCACTTCCCTCATCACCCCTCCTCCCCACCACACCGCCCCCCGCAATATTCATCGTGTTTGAACTTGTACCCGGATCGAGAATTGACCTTGATACAGACGAGTGACCACCCCTCCTAATGAATGAAACTGTCATAATCAATAACCCTAACAAGGTCTTCTTATATGCCTTTAGTACAAACAAACAGACACAAATACAAATCATATCGCCACGAATTTCATATAACGAGCATGATAATATGATCATTTCTTCTTATTCAGAGGTAATGACGGTGGTGGTGCACTCTCGTCTTGAGGTGTAACCAACCAAGAAAAGGAAATCCATTTTAACCCTTACTAAGTTGACAATGTTCGCATTACGAAAAAATTTTAAGGGGAAAAATATATGCTAGACACTACCCACTTCTCACTCCCTAAGCGGTCCTTCCACTGCCGGGGTTTAGGGGCAGGGCCCCCAAACTCTTGCCGTTTTAAAAAAAATGGAAAAACCAAAAAAATATGTGTAAAGTGGGGTAAAAACAGGTCATCAAAAAAGATGACAACTGTCCGGGGCCCAAATATGCGGGTTACCACGAAAAGAAGCTCATAAAGGCTTCTTAAAAGCAATGAAAAAGGGTTACAAAATTTAAAAAGGAAGTATTGGAAATTTAAGGGAACAAGGGGGAAAGTTATTTTTTCCAGGGGCCAAAGCGACGTGCCCATTTTCTTTTTTTGCACAGCCAAGAAAGGGCCCTTTTGTTTATTCTAGCCCCATCCTCCTTCCCCCCAACCTTTTCCCTCCAATGTTTCTTAAGCACACACTCTCCCATTTCCTCAAAACCTCAGCCCCAAAAATTTTTGCTGACACTGCCTTTGGTGAGTTGTTCCCCAAACGGGGGAGGAGTGAGGGGCCCTATTGAGGAGACTCCTCCCCCCAAAAGAAGGCCCTTTGGAGCCATCAGGAAAGGCCCCAAAAGGCCTCAACGGTGACAGCTCCCTGCCCCACATCCACAGGGGCCTCTGCTGCTGGGGCAGAAATGCCCGTAAGTAAAGGCTCAGGCACCCCCTTTCCCCGGGAAAAGGGAACCCTGAACCTTCCAAAAGTCCCCGGGCTCCACAACTTTCCACAGGGGCCCCCGGCTGCAGACAAATGCCCCCTGAAGTAAAGGCTCAGGTCCATCCGTTGCCCAGGCAAAGAAAATTTCAAAACCTTTGCCCAAGGGAAAACCTGGGGAAATATAAAGAACTGGATCCCCAAAAAAAAATTTAAATTTGTCGGGGAATTAATGCAAAATGGGAAGAACTGAAACATCTGATAGTTTTCATGAAACCCCAGTTTGTGTATCCCTACAAGAGATTATGCCCCGGGAAAATCGCCCCTTTTTCCGAGGGGTTTCCAAGTTCAAGCCCATTAGGGAACCTTTGACAGGCCCCTATGGGGGAGTACAGAATAGAAGTCAAGTTTCCCCCTTTCCCAGATATCCCCCCTGCAGATAACACGGGCAGGAAAGGCTTTGGATAGGTTTTGACACAACCTTACCCGTTGCCCCATCTACCTTCCTCCACAAAATCTGAACATTAATGATTTGGGAAGTCTATTTGGGGCATTTCCCAAAACCCCCTTTTACTTTTGGGAGATTTTCAATGGCGGCTTTCCCTCTGGGGAGACATTTTTGTGAAACCCCTCGAGGAGGGGCCCCGGGAGCCCCTTTTTTTTAAAGAGTAGATGCTTTTACTAAAAGTGACACTCCACACTTTTCCCAAATTTCCAAACTGGGACATTCTCCATAAGCCCTATAAATGGGGCTCCCCTCTTTCCCACGTTAAATTCACTTGGCGGGCTCAGGAAAGACTTGCAGGGAAAAGTGACCATTTTCCAATATTTTGGGGGGGTGAAGGGTATTCCAGCCAAGGGGGGGATTTTGCAAGAGGGCGATTGAACATGCGGACTGGAATTTTTTTAGATAAAACGGGCAGTTTTTGCAAGGATCTGTGAAGGATTTCCAGTGTATTCAAGATGCTTTTAATCACCCCCACATCACAAATTTTCCCCTTACAGAGAAGCATCCTTCCCGAAAAGTAGGGGCCCATTACCGCCCGCCCTTTCCAGTACCATGGGGGTCTGATGAATCCCAAACAAGCTGTCAGAGCAAGAAAAGCTGCTTTAAAGGGCATTTTAAAAACGATCCCCACTTGAAACCTTGATAAATTACAAAAAGACCCGGGGCCAAAGGGCGGGCCCGTGTGCAAAAGGAGGTAGACAGACGTCGGGGAGACAAAAGTTTCCTCTTTTAACTCTGGGCCCCCCTTAGCATGGGTTGGGACAAGGTGCGTAAGATTGCTGGAAAAAGCATATCCTTTGTCAAAACCTCCTTTGAAGTAGGGGGCAAAAATATCACATTAAAAAAAGATTTTTGGAAAAATGGGGCTAGCAAAAATAATGCAGAAAAATCCCCTTTCGGGGAGCATTTTACATGCCGATTACCTTTTTTTGGGCGGGAACGGAAAACAAAACCCAGTGTTTTTCTTCAGTAGGACTGCAGCAAAAATTCCCAAACCAATTTTGCCTTTTTTGCGAAAGGAAGGGGATTTTGCTTTGCAGCTCTCCCGTTAGATTTCCCAAGGAAGTGACGATATTCCATCCCAAAATGATTCTCATTTACCAGAGAGCCCCAGAAGTTCCTGTTAGACCTATTTAATAGGACCTATAGGGAGGGCACGTGCCATCCCATGGAGAGAAGTAAATCATTCCTGTTCCTAAACCTGGCAAAGATGCTTCTGAAACCAGGAAATTACAGCCCAAATTTTCCCCTCCCCGCTGCATCTGCAAGCTGATGGAGAAAATGGTCAACTTCGGGTTGCATGGCTTCTAAAAAAGGGGAAAACATGTTGACCCCATACCCATATGGCTTTAAAAATTAAGATCGACCACAGATGCACTTGGGGTTGAAAACTCCCTATCCCAAAATTTTCCTTCGCACACCCGACGTCACTTTATAGCAGTCTTTTTTGACCTTGAATAGGGGTTACAATACTACTTTTGGAAAACATGGGATAAATCATGAAGCGGGATGACATTGGTTTTAAAAGGAGCATTACCTCCTTCTACAAAAACTTCCCTTTCTTTGTTTTTAAAGAGAGTTTGGGTAGAAAACAGTTTTTCTAAACCTGGGAAAATCAGCTGGAAGGGGTCCCACAAGGGAGTTTCTTAATGTGGGCCCGGGTTTTCCCCTTGGGTTTTAAAAAAAAATTGTAAAAGTTGTTCAAGTGTGGGCTCATGGAATCTGTATGGGATGACTTTAAAACTATGCTACTCAGGAGGAAGTTACAGAATGTGCCCAAAGGGCGCATGCAGACTGCAAAAAATCGTTGTACATTGGGGAAAATATAAAGGGGTTTAAATTTTTTCCAAGCAAGACCATGGTTTTACCAAATTTCCCCCAAATAGGAAAGTTCCCTCCTTCCCTCTATTTAGGAGGCAAACCCAAACCCTTTTCAATTTGTCCAAGAGGTTTAAGTACTTGGGTTTTAAATTTTTTACTCAAGGGCTTACATGGGGAAACCCCCATCAACAGGTTTTAAAAATGAAAGGGTACAAAAGCATTAGTATTTTTCGGGTTCTTTCACTTTTTCTTGGGGTTTCAGGGGTGCACAACGCTTCTACGACCTTTTCCAAGCGGGTTATTCGTAGTAAGCTTGCTATGGGTGTGAAGCTTATTCATCTGCAACTCCCACTGTTCTCCGGATTTTGGGGGTTTAAATGAAGGTCTCAGAATTGTATTGGGGGGTTTAAAGGGTTTTCCCCGTTTAGTCCCTGTATGCTGAGAGTGGGGAACCACCCTTTAATTTCACCGGGGGTAAATGAACCCCGATTTACTACACGAAGGGCTTTCAAAGGTTCCAGGATCTCCTACTCCAAAATTGGTTTTCAACCCCCTTTAGGTAGCCGATCCTTTTGGGAGGAGAATAGGAAACTTGTGGAAGAGCTTAATTTAAGTCTCCCTAAGGTTTTTTGTTGGAATCCCCAATTTCCCCCTTGGACTAATCCGTCGAGCTGGATTTTTGGGCCGGGATTGGGAAAAAGGAAATCTGAAAACAAAGTCAGAGAAGAATTCGTTCAAGGAAAATTTTAAATACCCAAGGGTTGGGGTGAAAATATACAGATGGTGAAAATTTAAAAAGGGGTGGGGTTTGCACAGTGTGCAAAGGAAGACTGATCTGGCAAATCTTTCTCTAGCAGCCTCGATCTTTACTGCAGAGATACATGCCTCCCTTTCAGCAAAATTAAAATACTGAGATCTTTTGAACCATTCCCATTATGATAAAATTGTACTCTCTTTGTGCCTTGCCCAAACAATCAAAAGCTTAAAAATCATCACATTTCCCGTAAAAATGAGGGAGGTTTAAGATTGGCTTGGGACTGATGTCCCCGTAAAAAGATAATCTGTGTTGGGGGCCCGCGCATGTTAGTGCAGTGGGGAAAGAGCGAGCTGATTTAGAAGCCCGGGGAGCTGCCCCTCAGCCTTGTGAGCTCGTTTTCCCTCCCACACACCGATTGAAACCCCGCATCAGGGGTTGTCTTCGAGATAAATGGGAAAGGGGCAATGGAGGCATTCTCCAAAATAAAATGCGAGAGATTAAACGGCCCTTTGGGAGTTGGGGGACTAGTATCCCTCCCAAACCGGGAAAAATGGAAATTTTCATTAACAAAAATAAGAAACGGGGACACAAGACTGGGCTATGGGCCGATGATGGCTAAAAGTCAACGTTTTTGAGGGATGCTAAGAGCCCTTAAAAATCGCACATTTTGTGGAAAGATGTGCAACATTCTCAGACCAAAAAACGTATGTACTTGTCTCCCCCTTTTTACACTGAAGAAGGGGGTTTGGGGGGGGATTTTGACAAAAGAAGGTCCCTTTTTGGTTTTTGTAGGGGGGCCCAATTTTTTTAAAAAAATTTAAAATTTTTGCTAAAGTTTATGCAATAATTTTATACACTTAGAGTATAATATTTATGCTTTGATTTTTTATTTGTTTATTGTTATTTATAAGATATCTATTGATAAAGTTTTAAAGTTTTAAACATTTTAATATTTCTATTTAACAAGGTATTCGCCGCTAATGCCCTTAGCTGTTGACGCGGCAGATAATTTTAAATGATCAATCAATCTTTTAGCACTTGCCTGGCCTTGGTTAGGGTCTTTCTGTAATGGATCAATGTTACATCACAGGGGCTTCATTTCAACTGCCTTAATGCAGCTTTTCTTGCTCTGACAGCTTATTGGCATTCATCAGACCACCATGGTACCGGAGGTTGATGGCACTGCCCACTACTTTTGGGAATGGATGCTTCTGTTGTTAGGTGAATTCGTGATGTAAAGTGATTAACAGCATCTTGAACACACTGAAAAGCATTCACAGATCCTTGCAATACTGCAGTTGATCTAAAAAGATATCAGTCCACATGTTAAAGTCGACATCTCTGCACACCATTGGCTGCACTCCAAAAGTATTGGAAAGTGGCTGCTTCCATGTGTCGTCCATGACTTGCCAGTAAAATTCAACTGTGAAACAGATGAACCAATTAGGCCAAGATTGGAGAATGTCTCAGTCTGAATTTGGAAATGTGTGGGAGTGTCACTGTTCAGTAAAACTTAAGAACAAAGACTCCAAAGCCCTTCCTCGAGGGTTGCGCAAAGTGTCTCCCCAGGAGTGATGCCGACCATTGAAATCTTCCAAGACTAGAAATGCATGTGGCAACTGCCCAAGTAGGTCTTCCAAATCATCTATGTTGAGATTATGTGGAGGAAGGTAGGTGGATGCATCAGCGTAATGTCGTGTCAAGCCTATTCTCACAGCCTTCACCTGCAGTGTCATCTGCAGGTGGATGGCCTGGAAAGGAATATTCTGATGTACCATCTCTGCTACTCCTCCATAAGGTCCATTATCAAAGGTTTCACAATGGGCTTGAACTTTGAATTCTCCTCAGGGAAATTGGACGATTTTCCCTGGTCATGACCTCGGTTACTGGGTTACATGAAGCTATCAGATGATGCAGTTCTTCCCATTTTGCATGAATTCCCTGACAATTCCATTGGAGTATGGAATCCAGCTCTTCATGTTATAAAGTACCTCTTCATAAGGTGTTTGGCAGCACCCGTGGTTAAGGCCTGTCTTTAGGCTGTCCTTTTCCAGGACCTTGGGAGTACCTTTTGAAGGGTTGTTTACCTGTGGAACTAGTTCCTACAGGCTTCCTTTGAACAGGCTAAGGATTTCTTTGTCTGGGCAAAGGATGGACCTGAGCCTTTGGTTTAGGAGCATTTTGTCTAGCAGCAGAGGTCCCTGTAGATGTGGTGGCAGCTGGGTATGTCACCGTTGAGGCCTCTGGAGCCCTACCTGATAGCTTCAAAGACTCCCCTCTGAGAGGTCTTTTGAACAGGCTCAGGATTCCTTTGCCTAGGCAAAGGGCATACCTGAGCCTTTGCTTCAGGGGCTTCTGCCTAGCAGCGGAGGCCCCTGTGGATGTGGTGGCAGCTGAAGCTATCATCGTTGATGCCTCTGGAGCATTAACTGATGGCTCCAAGGAGAGGAGGAGTCTCCTCAATAGACCCCTCACTACTACACAGCAGTTTCAGTAATTGAGGACTTAGGTTTAAAGGTAAGGGCAGAGTATGTTGTGTGAGAAGTATTGCAAGGGATGGCAAGAAGGAGGATGGGCGAGAAACAAAACAAAGGACTTCCCTGGCTATATAAAGAGCACACAGTTATGTTGCTTTTTCCATGTTCATTATCACCAATACTTTTGCAAATTTGTACCTGTTACATTGCTCTGAAGAAGCTTCATGAGTTTCTTTGCAGTGGTAACAGCATATTGGACCTGGACAGTTGTCATCTCCTTAATGACTTGTTGTAACACACTTTACACACACTCCTGGTTGTCCATTTTCCTCAAAACAGCAAGACTTGGCTCCATGCCCGTAACCCTTGCAGTGGAAGCACCGCATAGGGTTTGACACATCTGGCTTTACGTTGAGGTGGTACTATGCCAACTTAACTGATTCTGGAAGGACTAACATTTCAAAAGTTAGAAGGAGATCTAATGTCGACTGTTCCAAATCATCAACTTTTTTCTTAAAACGTTTTACTGCCACTGCATTAAAATTCTTTAGTTCCTCTAATAGTTTCTTCTCAGAATACCTCATCAGTTCTCGGGGAAAAGACAATTCCCTTTCACTTACTGAGTGTTTTGTGAGGAGAACGTGAAACTTGAGCCCCAGGAATTTGCATATCACATGCAGATGGTCACTCTTGTCTGTTGATGAAACCTCAACTATCAGGCTACCATCTTGCGGTGAAGCGAGGATCATGTTGACACAACTCGACTATCTTCTAGTGTACTTCAAAAATATCAAGATCCATGACCAATACACCAACAAATGGTCTTCACAACTAGGTACTTACTATGAGATATTTTCTTATTTACCAAGTAAGATTTCCTTAATCGATTGAGGAGGATTTTTTTTTTCCTTATTACCTGGTTTGGGAGCCTGGGAACTATTACGATTCCCATTCTTGCCCTTTGGAAGCTGGAAAGGTTCCAGAGCGACAACATGTGACATTCCAGAGGGAATGGCCAGGGGATTGCGTAGGTCGTCAGGGAGAGAGATAGATCTTTGTAAATTTATAGTACTCATACAAGTTAGAATTCTTCATTTCCTCACCCCCACACCCACCATGGAGTCCAACGAGGGGAAGCTATAGCTGGCCTCAAAATCTCCCACAGGGGCAGGGGCCGAGATATGATTACGTCGCACTCATCTGTCTCTGTATGGAGTCCCCCCTAATGGAAGCCGCCTTTGCCGCGGTGGGGGGGCTTGAGGTCCCAATGATCTGGTGAGCCGGACCAGAGGGCTACCCATACTGGAGGGGTCACCAGTGAGGGATGAGACAAAATGGCTTCCTGGTGCACCAAGGCCTATGAGAGGGGATGGTGCACCCACCCCTGGTTCATTCCATCTTGGACCAGGGAGAACTCTCCCATGTGTGTTTGCCGTGCGTGGCATCCCGTATTACCAGGAGACAGGAGTCCTGGAGGTTGAGCGATGCTGCACGCTGCGCCCTGCAGCTAGCAACACACCTCTTTGGTCCTTTATTCTGGTTAGACGGGCGGCTTGATCAAGGCCCGGTCAAGTCAATCGGCTGGTCAAATATGGCTAGGGTCAAGCAGGTACTATTTAGTCGGTAGCGCATAGGTCCCGCGACTGCCATCAGTACTGTAATAGTGGCTGCGTATATTTCCTCATTACCCCTGTGGCTGTTGGGAGATTTTGAGCCCCAACTATAGCTTCCCCTCATTGGACTCCATGGTGGGTGGGGGGGTGAGGAAATGAAGAATTCCAATTTGTATGAGTACTACAAATTTACAAAGATCTAGCTCTCTCCCTGACGACCTACGCAATCCCCCGACCATTCCTTCTGGAACATCACGTATTGTCACTTTGGAACCTTTCCAGCTTCCAAAGGGCAAGAATGGGAATCGTAATGGTTCCCGGGCTCCCAAACCAGGTAAGAAGGGGAAAAGTCCTCCTCAATCCACTAAGGAAATCTTACCTGGTAAATATGAAAACATTTCATATAGTAAGTACCTAGTAGTGAAGACCATTGATGGTGTATCAATCATGGATCTTGATATTTGAAGTACATCGAAAAATTGTTGAAGTATGTCAACGTGATCCTCGCATCACCCCACAGCGAGATGGTAGCCTAATAGTTGAGGTTTCGTCACCAGACGAGAGTGACTGTCTGCGTGCGATATGCGACATTCCTGGGGCTCAAGTTTCATGTTCTCCTCACAAAACCCTCAATCAGTGTAAGGGAATTGTCTTTTCCCGAGACCTGATGAGGTATTCTGAGGAGAAACTGTTAGAGGAACTAGAGAATTTTAATGTAGTGGCAGTAAAACGTTTTAAGAAGAAAGTTGACGGTTTGGAACAGTCTACACCAGCTCTCCTTCTAACTTTTAATACGTTGGTCCTTCCAGAATCAGTTAAGTTGGCATGGTACTACCTGAAGGTAAAGCCATATGTACCCAACCCTATGGCGGTTGTTTCCCACTGCCAGGGTTATGGGCATGGAGCCAACTCTTGCCGTTTTAAGGAAATGGACAAGCAAGAATATGTGTTAAGTGTGGTACGACAGGTCATCAAGGAGATGACAACTGTCCAGGTCCAATATGCTGTTACCACTGCAAAGAAGCTCATGAAGCTTCTTCAAAGCAGTGTAAAAGGTACAAATTTGAGAAAGAAGTATTGATAATAAGGAGCAAGGAGAAAGTTAGTTTTCCAGAGGCAAAGCGATGTGCCCGTGTGCTGTTTGCACAGCCAGGTAAATCCTTTGCTTCTGTTCTGGCCCATCCTCCTTCCCACCAACCCTTGCCATCCAATGCTTCTTACACCACACACTCTGCCACTTCTTTTAAACCTCAGTCCCCAATTGCTGAAACTGTCTCTGGTGAATTCCACCAGAACGGAGTAGGAGTGAGGGGTCTATTGAAGAGACTCCTCCTCCCAAAGTAAGGTCTTTGGAGCCATCAGGTGAGGCTCCAGAGGCCTCAATGGTGACAGCCCCAGCTGCCACCATATCCACAGGGGCCTCTGCTGCTAGGCAGAATGCCCCTGAACCAAAGGCTCGGGTTTGTCCTTTGCCCAGGCAAAGGAATCCTGAGTCTGTTCAAAAGACTCATTTCAAGGTGGGGTCTTTGGAGCCGTTAGGAAGGGCTCCAGGGGTCTCAACAGTGACAGCTCCAGCTGCCACCACATCCACAGGGGCCTCTGCTGCTAGGCAGAATGCCCCTGAAGCAAAGGCTCAGGTCCGTTCTTTGTCCAGGCAAAGAAATCCTGAGCCTGTCAAAAGGAAGCCTGTGGAAACTAGTTCCACGGGTAAACAACCCCTCAAAAGACTCTCCCAAGATCCAGGAAAGGGACAGCCTAAAGGTGTAGGGCAAACCTTGACCACAGGTGCTGCCAAACACCTATGCAAAAAATAGTTTAAAGAACTGGATACCTTAATCCAATGGAATTGTCGGGGAATTCATACAAAATGAAAGGAATAGCAACATCTGATACCTTCATGCAACCCAGTTGTGTATGCCTACAAGAGATTATGACTAGGGAAAATCATCTGATTTCCCTGAGAGGATTCGAAATTCAAGCCCATTATGGGACTTTTAATAATGTACCTCATGGAGGAGTAGCAGTAATGGTACGTCAAGATATTCCCTTCCAGGCCATCCACCTGCAAGACAACACTGCAGGTGAAGGCTGTGAGAATAGGCTTGACACGACCTTACACTGTTGCATCTATCTACCTTCCTCCACATAATCTCAACATAAATGATTTGGAAGATCTACTTGGGCAGTTGCCACATCCATTTCTACTCTTGGAGATTTCAATGGTCGGCATCACCTCTGGGGAGACACTTTGTGCAACCCTCGAGGAAGGGCCTTGGAGTCCTTGCTCCTAAGAGTAGATGCAGTTTTATTGAACAGTGACACTCCCACACATTTCCAAATTCAAACTGGGACATTCTCCAATATAGACCTGTCAATTGTCTCACCTGATTCACAGATGAATTTCACTTGGCAGGTTATGGAAGACTTACATGGAAGCGACCATTTTCCAATACTTTTGGAGGAGGTGAATGGTATTCCAGCCAATGGAGTGCAGAGATGGCGACTTGAACATGCGGACTGGAATCTTTTTAGATCAACTGCAGTATTGCATGGATCTGTGAATGATTTCCAGTGTGTTCAAGATGCTGTTAATCACTTCACATCACGAATTCACCTTGCAGCAGAAGCATCCATTCCCAAAAGTAGCGGGCATTACCGTCGACCTCCGGTACCATGGTGGTCTGATGAATGCCAAAAAGCTGTTAGAGCAAGAAAAGCTGCATTAAGGCATTTGAAACGACCCCCAGTGATGTAACCTTGATCCATTACAAAAAGACCCGAGCCAAGGCCAGGCGAGTGCTAAAAGAGGCCAGACGGACGTCATGGAGACAGTATGTCTCCTTGATTAACTCTGGGACCCCCTTAGCATGGGTATGGGACAAGGTGCGAAAGATCGCTGGAAAGAGCACATCACTGTCACCACCTGCTTTGAAGATTGATGGCATAATCATCACAGATAAAAAAGATGTTGCTAATGAGCTAGCTAAATCCATGGCAGAGATCTCCTCTGGAGCATCTTACACTGCCCGATTCTCCACTCTTCGGGCTGAACAGGAACAACACTCAGTGTCGTTCTTCAGTAGTACTGCAGCAGAACTTCCATACAACTTGCCATTTTTGCGCAAGGAGATGGACTCTGCTTTGCAGCTCTGCCGTAAGACTGCCCCAGGAAGTGACGATATTCCATATCAAATGATATCTCACTTACCAGAGAGATCCCAAAAGTTCTTGTTGGACCTATTCAATAGGATATATAGGGAGGGTACAGTGCCATCCACATGGAAAGAGTCTATAATCATTCCTGTCCCTAAACCTGGCATGGATGCTTCCACACCCGGAAATTACAGACCAATTTCCCTCACCAGCTGCATCTGCAAGCTGATGGAGAAATGGTAAACTTCAGGTTGACATGGATGCTAGAAAAGGAAAACGTGCTGACTCCACATCAATATGGGTTTAGAAGATTGAGATCGACCACAGATGCACTTGTAAGGATGGAAACTGCTATACAGAATTCCTTCGCACAGCGACGTCACATGATAGCAGTCTTCTTTGACCTTGAAAAGGCTTATGATACTACTTGGAAGCATGGCATACTCAAGAAGTTGTATGACATTGGCTTAAGAGGAGCATTACCTACCTTCATACAAAGCTTCCTTGCTAACAGGAAGTTTAGAGTTCGGGTGGGAAACAGTTTCTCTAATCTGGAAGATCAGCTGGAAGGGGTCCCACAAGGGAGTGTCTTAAGTGTGACCCTGTTTGCCATTGCTATAAATGACATTGTAAAGGCTGTTCCAAGTTCTGTCTCATGTAATCTATATGTGGATGACTTTACACTGTACTGCTCAGGAGGAAGCTTACAGGATGTGCAAGGACACATGCAGGCTGCAATAAATCAGGTTGTACAGTGGGCAACATATCATGGGTTCAAATTTTCCCCAAGCAAGACCATGGCTATACATTTCCACAAACGAGGAAAATTCCATCCTTCCCTCTATTTAGGAGCAAACCCACTGCAATTTGTCCAAGAGGTGAAGTACTTGGGTCTAATTTTTGACTCAAGGCTTACATGGGTGCCTCACATCAAACAGTTGAAAGTAAAGGCTACAAAAGCACTTAGTATTTTGCGGGTTCTTTCACATCTATCTTGGGGTGCAGACCGCACAACGCTACTACGGCTTTACAGAGCGCTTATTCGTAGTAAGCTTGATTATGGATGTGAAGCTTATTCATCTGCAACTCCCACTGTTCTACGGATGTTAGACTCGGTTCATAATGAAGCTCTCAGAATCTGTAGTGGGGCTTTCAGGTCTTCACCTGTGGAGTCCCTGTATGCTGAGAGTGGAGAACCACCTCTTTCATTACACCGAGAATACATGAACCTGATTTATTACACGAGACTACAAAGGATTCCAGGATCTCCTACATCCAGATTGGTTTTCAACCCCCTTGAAGATAGCCGATCCTATGGTAGGAGAATGAGGAATCTTGTGGAAGATCTTAATTTGAGTCTCACTAAGGTTCTGGCTGTTGGAATTCCCCAATTTCCGCCTTGGACTAATCAAGTTGAGCTGGATTTAGTCGGCATTGGGAAAGGGGAGAGATCCGAAGCAGAAGTCCGAGAGAAATTTCTTCAGCACATTTCTAAATACCGGGGATCAGATGCAATTTATACAGATGGTTCGAAATCTGAAAATGGCGTGGGTTTTGCAGCAGTGAGCAGAAGGAAGACTGCATCTGGCAGTCTTTCTCTAGCAGCCTCGATCTTCACTGCAGAGTTACATGCCATCCTTACAGCAGTTAAGATGACTAGAGATCTTACGAACCATTCTGTTGTGATATATTGTGACTCTCGTAGTGCCTTACAAGCAATCAAGAGCTTAAAAATCATCACATCCATTAGTGAGGGAGGTTCAAGATTGGCTTGCACTGATGTCAACACGTAAAAAAATAACTCTATGTTGGGTGCCAGCGCATGTTGGTATCAGTGGGAATGAGCGAGCTGATCAGAAGGCAGAGGCAGCTGCCGCTCAGCCTTGTGATGCTCGTTTTCCTCTCCCACACACCGACCCGAAACCCAGCATCAGAAGTTGTCTTCGTGATAAATGGAGGGAACAATGGAGGCATACCTCCAGAAACAAACTGCGAGACATTAGAGATGACCTTGGCAGTTGGGCGACTAGCATCCCTCCCAACCGAAAAGTGGAAGTTGTATTAACAAGACTAAGAATCGGGCACACAAGACTGACTCATGGGCCAATGATGGCTAAAAATGAAGCACTTTGTGAAGGATGCCAAGAGCCATTAACGATCGCACATGTAGTGGAAAGATGTGCAACATTCTCAGACCAAAGACGTATGTACTTGTCTCCCCATATACACTGAAAAATGTATTGGGGGAAGATTGTGACATAGAGGGTCTTATTAATTCCTTAGGGAGACTAATATTTTCAATAAAATTTATTATGCATAATGTTTACAAAAATTTTATGCCTTAGAGGCATAATATTTATGCTTTGATTTTTAATCTATTTATTATTATTTGTAAGATATTTATTGATAGATTTTTAAAGTTTTAAACATTTTAATATTTCTAGTTAACAAGGTATTCGCCGCTAATGACCTTAGCTGTTGACGCGGCAGATAATTTTAAATAATCAAAATCTGTATGGAGTTTGGCCCATTCGAATTCCGAGGACGTGAGTATGAGAAAATTCAAGGACTTTCAGCAGTCCTTGCCCAGATGTTTATGAAACCCTAGAGGCTGACCACTATCGGAACATCGTGGGGAATAATGTAGCCTAGCTTCACTATGTAGATGACATCCTTGCTGTAGTGCCGACCAGCACAAACTTTCAAGACCTCTTCCACTGACTAGATGCAGTGCACCCCTCCATACAATTCACCACCGAGATGAATAAACAGTTTCCTTTTCTCGACACCTTAATCCATAGAAGACCTGACAGCCAAATGTTTTCCGTATACAGAAAGCCCATAGATAAAGATGAATTCATAACTATTTCTCTGCCCACAACAATAGAACCAAAAAAGGCATAGTCATTGGTTTCTTCCTCCGAGTGCTTAGAATCTACAGCCCAGAGTTCCAGGCGGAGGAAATGCAACACATCAGTAACACCTTCCAATGCTGAAAGAACACCTGGAGGCCCTGGTGGGCTGCACAATGAAGATAGCTACCACTTCTGGTAAGAAAATCGGAGACATCATTAGGGAAAAGATATCAGACCACAGCAGATCTCGTAGCCATGTGTACAGCATACCTTGCGGTGGCTGCGATAAGGTATACATAGACGGGATAGGACGTGGCCTCCACAACCAACGAATCGACCAACACTGCAATGCGCTCCGACGACATGACAAGAGTACCGCCTTCGACTCCGAAGGCCATCTCCCTAAGTAGTCCCAGGCCTACATCATTCAGCAAGGTCTGCCCCCACGAATATGGTAGAAGTGATCTTCATACACGCAACTAGCAACCTCAACACCGCAACAGGGAGCCATGAACTAGCCAAGGTCGTCGCACACATGATTACCGACACGACCAGATCCCCCAGTACATGTATATATACACATCTATGTAGCTCTAGTCTTATAAGCCCTGATAAAGCAGTAAATGCGAAAAGGAGTAAAGTTTTGTATAGACCTTCATAACCTTAACAAAATCATGAGAGCTGATACTTAACCAGGGCCCACCCTTGGTGAACCTATAGACAGACTAGCAGGCACTCACTGATTCACGGCTTTAGATACCAAATCTGTCTATTAAACATTGGAGGTCAATAAAATTGATCGACAAAAGGCCGCGTTTGCTGATGGTTGCGGTCTTTTTCAGTTTAAGAGAATGATTTCTGATTTAGCTACAGCCCCTTCTACTGCCATCAGTGCAGTATTGCATGCAGTTTTGGGAAGACACACCCTCACGTTTCTGGACCTTCAGTATCCTGATGATACCATGGATTCAGTGCTTAATCTGAAAAAGTGTAAATTTGCAGTGAGAACATTCAAGTTTCTAGGTCATTTAATATCCAAATGGAGTCATTCCAGATCCTGACAAGGTTAAGGCATTCGTACAAATGACAAATACAGTAAAGCAAGTATGCCAGTTTCTGGGAGCCATGGGTTTCTTCAAGAAACGTTTCAAGAATTATGCATTTTAGCTTCTCCTTTATCCACTCTGCTGAAGAAGCAGGTAAAATTCCATTGTGGTTCCAAGCAGTAAGCAGTTTTTGAAGCTCTGAAACGAAAATTGACTTCACAGCCAATCCTTAAACAGCCTGATTTCGACCGTTCCTATGAGGTACATTGTGATACCTCAGGTGTGTCAATTGGTGCCTGCTTAATCCAAAGAGAGGACCAAGGTAAACCTCATTCTGTAACATTTTTTCCAGGAAACTTCGGGAAGGAGAGAACAAAGTCATGACTATCAATGTGGAAATCTTGGTAGTAGTCAAAGCAGTAAGAACCTTCGATTCGTATCTTTATGGTAGGCATTGTAACCAATCACTATCGACGTCCATGTATTTTCTCAGAAGACAAAGTCCTTGCATGTTGAATCCATGAACTTTCATTTTATAACTACAAGTTGATATACAAACCTGGTGTCTCACATTATGTACCTGATCTACTTAGTCGGAAGATTTCCGCAGTTGATTAAATAGTGGATTCCCAGATAGTGTCTGTGCTCAACAGGAAGATCCATTATGAAGTAAGATTCATGATTACCTTCAAAAACAGAGGATACCCCGACAAAGGATTCAGCTCAACCTTGAGGAATTTGAGATGAGGGATGGCCTCCTATATCATCTCAGGGTGCTTCCAGGAAGAGTTGTCAGCCAGTTGTTTATTCCACATAACTTGCAGACCAGGGCTACTGGATGCTATCAATACAGTTGCAGCTGCCGCTCATCCAGGAATCTTCCAGACTTATTGTCATCTAAGGGATCATTACTACTTTCCTGTCTAGTGTGTCAACATAGAAAGGGCTGTGCTGGAAGAAATGGAAAGAGTATCTGTAGATGGAAAGAGTATCTGTAGATCTGATAGACTGGGACAAAGATGGAGTAAACCTGGTCATACTGTCAAGAAGATTGGGCCAGTAAATTGCATGGTCTAGGAACCTAACCCACATAAAATGAGGTTAACATTAACCAGATGCGTCCATACAATCCCTCGAGAGCTTACGTATCCTGAGTCAGACCTGGAATCTGAATTGGAACCGGATGAGGTGGTAGAGTAATGTGAAGAAAAAAGAAGCACTTTTTTCCTGTGGGGATTACGTCTATATAAGACCTATATTAATGTATCCTTTCTTTTCAGAAGTCTCTGGCCATTTTCTCAACCTACAGATTGAGTCCGCCAACTGTAGTTAACGGACTTTGTTGGGAGGAACCTGGGGAGAATTCACAAGTTGCCCCTTTTCTCCAGGAAGCTGGGGGGGGGGAGATGTTGTTGCAAATGAGTTTTGCCAGTTTATGTACTTTTAACTATTATTATATTGTGTATGAATGTTTATTCTTGTTTCTTTTTAAATGTCTACATATGAGAGCACATCGTGCATGAGGGGATCAGCATTTTTTTTTTTTTTTTTTTAACAATTTTCAATTGCACTTTTTTGCGAGCAAGTAGTTGTTTACAATGAAATTATGGTCATCTGGTAGGGGGAACACACTGCTCTCTCTTGACGGGAATACCGCCTCCAACTTGTATGACCAGAGATTCCCCTCATCTTATAAGCTTGCTTGCTTCATCATTTCTTAGTAAGGT
>NC_051424.1:15501481-15534670 GCF_015228065.2 Penaeus monodon
CACGGGCCAGGACCAGACATCTTTTCCCAGCGCGGGTACGCCCCCCTTACCAGCGCCCCCACATCCTGCGCCGCGGGACAGGTCTCGCCACGCTCCGAGCCCGCTTCTTCAAGCGCGCCGATATACCTCGGCCCTGGTGGTGGTGCCGAAACGGCGTTTCAAAGCCTGCCCACTGGTGTAAGAGGTATTTGGGATGGGGCAGATGAATTATACGGAATAATATTTTTTCTGTTTTAAAATTTAAAATAGAAAAGTAAGAAAAATAAAATGATGAGATCATAGAAATGATAATAATAATAATAAAAAAATATAAAAATTAAAAATAATAAAAAAAAATATAAAATATAATTTATAATGAAAATATAAAAATAACAATAATAAAAATTTTTTTTTTTCGAATTTTTCCCATTACTTTGTTTTTATGAAATTTTCTAAAATTTTACCTATTGATGACTAATAAAATTATGTCATATTTCATTTACCCAAAAATTTGCCAAAAACAAAATAAAAGAAAAAAGGGCACTTTGGACTATACCTGAAAAGGGCTATATTCGCTAAAGTTGCCGCTTTTTCGATTTTTGGGTTTTTTTTTTCATTTTCTTTTTTTTATTATAAATGGACTTTGTTTTTATTATTATCATACGCTCCATCATTATCATCATCTATATCATATTATCATCTTTTGAATTAGAAAATTATTTCTCTTTTTCATCATTATTTAAATTTTTATTGTAATCATTCCCCCCAAATTTTCCGGAAATTTCACAATAGTAGAATAATAATAAAATAAAAAAAATAAAAATGCTAGCCAGTGGGTTTTTGTCTCTGTGCGAAAATGTGTTTACATGAAGGGCCCGGGGGCAAACAGACGCAGGGCTTGAGCGGAGGGCGGAAGGGAAAAACGGGAGACGGATTGGGGTGCTACTCCGTGAAGCCCCTTTGGCCCTTGTGCCGAGAAAAACCTGGTTTTGCCCGATAAGTTTTGGCGTGTGAAGCTGGTTTCCCCCTGTTTGTGCCTATAAAAATGACGGTAAAAAACTTGGTAAAAAAAGGGGAAAGACTGTCATTTTTGTTTATTTGTGCCCTGCCTCGCCACTTGGCGTTTCCTCTCCTGGTTCGGGCGTGGGGTTTTTGGGTCCCCTTTTTAGCTGTTCAGTGTTCACGACCTGTAAAATAACACCGTTGCCTAGCCGCCTTGGTTGGGGGCCGAGAGACGGGCCCCGGGGCGAAAAAATGGGTAAGGGGATTTTGATATTTGATCGGAAGGCCCCGATATCTGTCTCCAAAGAGGGCGGCCCCATAGAGAGAGGGGGGGGGGGGGGGGGGGGGGGGTGAGGTGAAGCCGACCAGATGGACCTGATCACTCCCATGCGGCCGGTATGAGGGGGGAAAAGGGCCAAAAGGGCAGAAGAGCGGCACGAGGGCCGCGAGCAGGCGCACCATTTCGGATGAGGAAAGGGAAAGGGAAAGGGGAACAGTTCTGCCGACTTGTTGAGGTGCTACAAAGCAATTTGCTCTTAAGAGGAAATCAGCTACACCGACAAGGCCTGCAACAGGGGAAGGGAACTGAGGGAGGGGTGCAGACTTGAAGGGCGAGGTTGGGGGCTGAGGGGAGGAAGAAAAGGGCGGAAAGGCGCGTCACGAGGTAGAACTTTGCAAGCAGAAAGGCAGACGAGGTTTGGAACAGATGCCAGAGTTCAGTTTACTGGGGTCTGCCTGGGGTCCTGGCAGGAAACCCCGGGCCTCGGCTCGTGTCGCGCCAGTGTCGCTGCAGAAGGCTGGGGACCCATGGGAACCCGCCCCTTTTGGGGTATAGGTGGCGGCAAACCGGACCCGGTAAAACCCGCCCTCGTTGCCTCTCTCACCCCCTTCCTCCCCCCCGGTGGTTAGTTCACGGCACGCGTTCTCCACCCGAGCCCCTGGGCCCTCCAGACATTCTGTGAGGCGTAACCAGCAGTAGAGGGGAAGGGGCCCTGGAAGGCTATGTCGCCCAAATTTGAAATCGGCATATGCCCAGGGCGGGCCGGAAGAGAAGCCCTGCAGGGGGTAACAGCGAAAGGGGGCCCCGCGGTGGAAGTGTTGGGGGGCATCTCCCGCCACCCCAACATGCCCCTTACACCACGTGGCAGGGGTTTTTAAAAACCCCGTTTCGGGCCCCACCACCAGGCCGGGTATATGGGGCCCAAACTTGAAAAAGCGGATCTGAGGTGGCGAACACTGTCCCCAGCTGGCCAGGATGTGGGGCCTGGTAAGGAGGTCGTACCCTGTGGCTGCGGAAGAGTGATCTTCCGGCCCGTGATTTTTTTTGGACGTTATAGACCAGCAGCGCAAAACTACTCAAGCAACACACCCGAGGACCGCAGGGGGCGCTGGCAAGGGCCTTGGAGTACGAGGCCTTTCCCGAAGGCAAAAGAGTGGCCCAGGGGCCCGCTGCCAGCCCGCCGTGACCCCCGGGGGGCCGGGGAAGGGAAATTGGGAAAAAAAGCATTTTAAGACTGAGCCCCCAGAACTTTTCCAAGGTTTTGGTTGGGCTGCGGGAGGTAGGGCACAGACGTGTCATGTCAGAGGGACGGGAAACTCCTCTCAAACCCACGGATTTGATGCCTTCCAGCAGGCTCAAGGACTGTGGGAGGTATAGTCACCCCCAGTGCATTCCTAAGGTAAGGAATGGTACAGGGGGAAACTCGGCAGGCGGAGAAGGGGGCCGAAACCCAGCGTCCTCGGGTTCCCGGGCCCCAACTTGGGGGAAGCGCCTCGAAACAGCATGATGCAGGTGGAGGGCTCAATAGATGGGAAGCCTGCCCCCCTACAGGGACACGGGGCGGAAGACCCTAGGCGGCCTGAATTTTGGCCACTATGCGCTTCCCGATGCACACAAGACGTGTGGGGTCACAGGGCATTTTGTGCGCTCAAGGGGGCCCGTGGAGGCTCGTATTGGCGTGGGCAGCAGGGCAGCGGCTGCCGGGATTTGGCCCATCTGGACGGCAGCTTGGTTTTGGGCCTTGCTACCCGACGCAGAGAAGGCGTTTCGACCTGGAGGGAAGTGGTGAGGGTTTCACGGTGAAGAGTGCCCTTTCTTTTAGAGGTTGGCTGTGCAGAGGTGTTCGGGTGAGGACTGCACCCTTTCCCCCAGGCAGGTCTAAATCCGGGTCGACTTCAAGAATGATGCGGAAGTAGAGGGCCTCGGAGGCCTTTAAAAAAACCCGCAGTGGCTGATGGGGTAGGGGGGCGGGCCTTTTGGGCCGGGGAGGGGTTAGTTTCAGTGTTGGGGCAACTTCTCCCCTAAAGGCCTGAAGGTGCCAGTGGTGCAAAGCTGGGCATTGGAGGAAAATGCAGCATCCCCGAAGAGTTTGTCGGGGAGCAAGGAGTTGGTTTTGGGGTGGGCCGTTGCCACTTCCTCGAGGATTTGGGGCACCGGAGCGCCCTAAAGGGGGAAGGGACCCGCCCGGGGCAATAGGGAAGTGAGGTACAACATAGGTGACAGGTGGGCCATAACCTGCTCGGAAGCGAGGGCTCTCGCCCAAGCTACAGAGCCCCCGGGAGGGCCATACACGGTGGTAGCGGCCCTCTCTGATGTACCTATCAAAATTTGCAGGGGCGAAAACGACCGTCGGTTTCCATGTGGACCGGCTGTGGCTTTTCCCCTGGCCAGGAAGCTACTCCTGGGGCCCCGGTGAAAAAGAAGATGAAGTTACCCCCCTAGCGGCGATGGGACGTGGCAGACCGACCGAGTGAGGGCGAGCATTTTGGGCGGTAGGGCGAGCAGCAGACGAAGGTGACCATGAGCCCCGGCTTGGGACGGAGATACCCCCCTTTGGTCCACTGCCAATCTACCGCCGCCCCACCCCCCTCCAGAGAGACCCCCGGAGAGCGAAAAAAGCCGCGCGGTGAAAGATTTTTTTTTTCGGAAATATTTATTTAAATTTTTTTTTTGTTTCAGTTTAGATATGTCGAGCAACGGTCGTCGCTTGATAGGGGGGGATAGTGCTATGCCATGGTCTTTGTCTCGTGGAAACATTGTTTACATGAAGGCCCCCCCCCCGGGGAAACTGAGCAGCTGGCTGTGAGCGAGGGGGGGGAAAACCGGAGAGGGTTTGGTGCTCCCTGTGAAGACCCCCGTGGGCGCCCTTTGACCCGAATAAAACCCGGTGTTGCCCCGTTATAAGCTGTATTGTGGTGGACTGCGGTTTCCCCCCTTATTGTCCTAAGAAAAAATGTACGGGTAATAAATTGTGTAAATAAAGGAAAGACTGTCATTTTGGTTTACTTCGGCCCGCCCCCGCCACTTGGTTTTCCCCTCCCGGTGTTCTGGGAGGCGTGGTGTTTGGTGCCTCTTGGGGTGTTCAGTGTCACGACCCCGTATATAAAACCCGTCTGCCTAGCCGCCTTTTGTTGGGGGCAGAGAGACGAGGCGATGGCGAACAAAATAATTATAATAACAGCATTGGAATGTTCCTTTTTATTATTTTTATCATTATTTTAAATTTTTACAATTTTAAAACTTTTTTGGGGGAAATTTCCTTATAAGAATATGATAATAATAATAAAAAACAATAAAACAGCAATAAAGATAACAATTTAAAATATTTATAATAATAATTTTGTTATTATTTCATTATTATTGAATTATTAGGATATATTTTTTTTTTGTATTTAAATTTAAAATAAAAGTAATATAATAATAATTTTGAATATAAAAAATAAATAATAATAATAATAAAAAAATAATAAAAATAATAAAAAAATAATAATAATAACAATAATAATAAATACTAAATATTAATAAAACAATAAAGATAAAATTTTTTTGGAAATTTTTGCCATTACTTTGATTTTTTGAATTTTTCCAATATTATCCTTTTTTTAAATAAACCAAATTTTGATCATTTTTTTCTTATTACCCAATAATTTCCAAAATCATCAAAAAAATCGAAAAAACGGGAATTTTGGATTCCTCACTAGAAATTTTCCCCTTTTTCGACTTTCGGATTTTTTTTTTTTTTTTTGTTTTTTTTTTATTTTGGACCTTTTTTATATCACTTATATATGCACACAAACATCTTATTGCAATTATTGCAAATATTATAATCATTTTTATCATTTATTTTAAATTTTTGCTTCCATATATAATTTCCCGGGAATTACACTAATAGTAGCAAAAAATAACAAAAAAAACAATAATAATATTTTAATAACCATTGGTGTTCTTTTTTTTTATATCATTTTTTGTAATTATTTAAACTATAACTTTTTTTGGGGAATTATTTATAATTAAAAATAATAAAAATAATAATAATAAAACACCGCAATAATGATAAAAATAATATTATAAAATAATTTTTGTATTTAAATTTATTATTATTTTAATTATTCGGATATTATTTTTTCATATTTTTACTAATAGAAAAGTAATAATAATAAAAAATGTAAGATTATGATAATAATTTAAAATTTTTGAATAATATAATAATAAAAATAATAATAAAAGTTTTAAAAATGAAATATTTTAAAAAAAAAATAATAATTTTTTTTTGGAATTTTTGCCATACTTTTGTTTTATTATAATTCTCATATTATCATTGTCTGACTAAAACAATTGATCATTATTATCATTATTTCCCTAATAATTGCCCAAAAACTTCAATGAAAACGAAAAAAAAAAAAGGGATTTGGGGGAACCTGCAAAGGAAATTTCGCTAGAATTTGGGAGCTTTTTCGACTTTTGGGATTTTTTTTTTTTTTTTTATTTTTTATTATAAATTTACATTATTTTTATTATTATCACATTATCATCATCGCTACCACCATTTTCATCATTATTTTATTATCATTGTATTTATTTTGCCATATAATTTTCCGTTAAATTTCACTAAATCAAAAATAAAAACACTAAAAAACAATAATAAAAATTGTAATAACAGCATTGGAATGTTTTTTTTATTATTTTATCTTTTTTTGTAATTATTAAGTTATAATTTTTTTTTTGGGGGGGAATTTCACTCATAAGGGAAAATAATAAAAATTAATAATAATAATAATAATAATAATAACAAAAATAAAGCAAAAATGATAACAAAAATATTATTGTAATAAAAATTTTTTTTATTTTCATTATTATTTTAATTATTACGGGTATATTTTTTTTTCCGTATTTTTACTAATAGTAAAAAAAAATAAAATAAAATAATGATGATAAAATAATAATAATAATAAGAATAAAAAAGAATAAGAATAAATTTTTTTTTTTTTTTTTTTTTTTGAATTTTTGCCATTACTTTGTTTTATGATAATTCTCAATATTTTCCTATTGTCATGACTAAAGCAATTATGATCATTTTATATTTTACCCTAATAATTTCCAAAATCCTCAAGAAAACGAAAAAAAAGGGATTTGGACATACTCTCAAAAACATTTCGCTAAAATTTTCGCTTTTTTTGACTTTTTGGGTTTTTTTTTTTTTATTATTTTTTATTATTCATTTCATAATCCTACCATCATTAATCCTTTTCATCATCAAATTTTCTTTCATCATTTTCCATAATTATTGCAATTATTGCAATTATTACACATTTCTAATTTTTATTATTTTTTGAATTTATCCGCCATAATTTTTTTTTTGGTAAAATTCACTAATATAGCAAATAATAAAATAAATAAAAAAAATAACATAATTATAATAAAAGCATTGGAATATTCGTTTTTTATTATTATTATTATTATTTTTTATTATTATTTTTTTATTGTAAAATTTTTGCAGTTTAATTTTTTGGGGGGGAATTACCTCAATTAAATATAAAAAATAAAAATAATAAAAATAAAAAAAAACAAAATAATAAAAAATGCAATATTCAATATTATTATTATTATTATTTTCATTATCATAGTTTATTATTACAGTTAATTTTATTTTGTATTGATACTAATAGTAAAAAATAAAATAATAATAATAATAAAAAAAATTAAAAAAATAATAAAAATAATAAAAAATAATAAATAATAATAATAATTAAAGAATGATGATGATAATAATAATAATAATAATAATAACAATAATAATATGTATGGTAGTAGTACTAGTAGTAGTAGTAGTAATAATAATAATTATAATAATAATAATCATCATAATAATAATATTAAAAATGGTAATAATAATAATTATTATTATATAAATAATAATAATAGTTATAATAATAATGATAATGATAATATTTTTACAATTATTACCATTACTTATGATTTTATGATAATTCTCAATATTATCCTATTGTCATGACTAATACAATTATTACTCTGCAAAGGTTATATTTCGCTAGAATTAGCCGCTTTTTCGACTTTTGGGATTTTTTTTCTTTTTTCGTTTTTCATTATAAAGACATTATTATTATTATCATCATTATCATCATCGCTACCAGCATTGTCATCATTATCATCATCATTATCATCATTACTATTATTATTAACATCATTATTTTACTTATTGCAATTATTATCATCATTATAATCATTATTATCATTATTATCATTATTATTGTAATTATTGCCGCCATATATATTTTTCCGGTAATTACACTAATAGTAGCAATAATAATAACAATAAAACAATAATAATAATTGTAATAAAAGCATTCGAATGTTCATTTTTATCATTATTATCATTTTTATTGTAATTATACAGTTTTATTTTTTTTGGGGGGCAATTACACTCCTAATAAATATGATAATGGAAATAATAACAATAATAACAGCAATAATGATAACAATGACAATATTATAATAATAATTATTATTATCATTTTCATTATTATTGTAATTTTTACAGTTATAATTTTTTTTTTTTTTTTTTTTTACTAATAGTAAAAGTAATAATAATAATAATAATAATGGTAGTAGTACTAGTAGTAGTAGTAATAATAATAATAATAAAATAATAATAATAATAATAATCATAATGATAATATTAAAAAATGATAATGATAATATTAATGATTAAATTAATAACAATAATAATAATAATAATGAAAATATTTTTTTATAATTCTTATGATTTTATGATTTTTTTTTTTTTTCGTTTTTTATTATAAATGGACATTATTATTATTATTTTCATCATTATCATCATCGCTACCATCATTATCATCATTATTATCATCATTATCGTCATTATCATCATTATTGTAGTTATCTCAATTATTATCATCTTTATCATCATTATTATCATTATTATTGTAATTATTGCCGCCATATGTATTTTTCTTGTAATTACACTAATAGTAGCAATAATAATAACAATAAAAACAATAGCAATTTAACAGCATTGGAATGTTCATTTTTATTATTATTATCATTATTTTTATAATTATTACTGTTTTAATATTTTGGGGGGAATTATACTCATAATAAATATAATAATAATAATAATAATAATAATAATAATAATAATAACAATAATAAGAACAATAATGATGCCAATGACAATATAATAATGCTACGCCAGTGGGTCTTTGTCTCTGTGCGAAACATGTGTTAACATGAAGGGACCTGGGTAAACATGACACAACTGGCTGTGAGCGGAGGAACAAGCCGGGAGACGCCGGTTGGGTGCTGCTCCTGTGAAGACCTCGTGTGTGCCCTGTGACCTGATAAACGTTGTGTTGCCCTGTTATAAGCTGTATCGTACAGTGGACATGCTGGTTTCCCCCCTTATTGTGCCTATAGAAAAGTGTTGGGTAAATAACTTGTGTAAATAAAGGAAAGACTGTCATTTGTGTTTACTTCGTGCCCTGCCTCGCCACTTGGCTTTTTCCTCTCCTGGTGTTTGGGACGCTGTGGTGCTCGGTGCCTCTTGGAGCTGTTCAGTGTTCACGACCCTGTATATAACACCCCGTCTGCCTAGCCTGCTTTGTGTGGTGGCCGAGAGACGGGCGACCGGCTAACAAATGGTGTCAGGAGTGGGATTTGTGATATTTGATCAGTGACGCGCCGATTTATCATGTCGTCCAAAGATGGCGGCAGCCATGAGCGAGAGGAGGCTATGACTGAGGCAGGCACGAGTGAGGTGAAGCCGAGCCAGATGGACTTGATCACTACCATGCTGGCCGGTATGAGGGAGGAAATGGCACAAAGGGCAGAAGAGCAGGCACAGAGGGCACGCGAGCAGGCGCACCATCTCGTCGAGATGCAGGCAAGGAAGGCAGAGGAACAGTTCTGCCAACTTGTTGAGGTGCTACAGAGCAATCTTGCATCTGTGAAGATGGAGACTCAGCAGTACACCGACAATGCCTGCAACAGTGTGAAGAGTGAACTGATGGAGGAGGTGCATACTCTGAAGGGCGAGGTTCAGGGCCTGAGGGAGGAAGGGAAGGAGGAAAGACGGCGTCACGAGGTAGTAACGTTGCAAGCAGAGAAGGCAGACGAGGTTCTGGCAACAGATGCCAGAGTATCAGATTTACTGGGGTCTGTCTGGGGTCTGTGGCAGGAAAAACCCCCGGGCCTCGCAGCGTCGTGTTCGCAGCCAGTGGTCGCTGAGAAGGCTGGGGACCCATCGGAATCGCTCCCTTGGATATAGGTGGCGGCAAACTCGCACCCGGTCAACCCCCCTCTTTGCCACCCTCACCCCTTCCTCCCCCCAGGTTTGTTAGTTCACGGCACCGTTCTCCACCTGCAGCCCCTCGGCCTCCAGACATTTTGTGAAGCGTAAGCCAGCTCAGTACGAGGGGAAGTGGCCTGGGGGGCATATGTCCCCCAATTTGAAATGCTGGCATATGCCCAGGGCTGGAGCCGGGAAAAGAAGGCCTGCAGCTGGTAACAGCTTTTAAGGGCCCCGCGGTGGAAGTGCTGGGGCATCTGCCGCCATCCCAACATCCCTCTTACACCAGCGTGGCAGAGGCTTTAAAAACGCCGTTCGGGCACCACCACCAGGCCGAGGTATATGGGGCCCACTTGAAGAAGCGGACTCGTGAGCGTGGCGAGACACTGTCCCAGCTGGCGCAGGATGTGGAGGCGCTGTAAGGAGGTCGTACCCTGCGGCTGCGGAAGAGATGATCGTGGTCCTGGCCCGTGATTTTCTTTGTTGACGCTTTACAGGACCAGCAGCTGCAAATCTACATCAAGCAGGCACCCCCTGAGGACCTGCAGGTGGCGCTGGCGAGGGCCTTGGAGTTCGAGGCCTTCCTGAAGACAACCAGTGGCCTAGGGCCAGTGCTCAGCCCGCCGTGACCTCCGGGGCCGGAAGGCAAAAAGGGAGAAAATAGCATTGAGGAAGGTGAGCCCGAGAAACTTTCCAAGGCTTGTGTTGGGGCTGCGGAGAGGTAGGGCACAGACGTAGTCAGTGTCAGAGGGAGCGGAGAACACGTCCTCTCAACCGGGACGGATTCTGATGCCTTCCAGCAGTGCTGAAGGACTGTGGCAGGTATGGTCACCATCCGAGCGCATGTCCTAAGGCTAAGGAATGGTACAGGCGGAAAAGGCTGGAGAGGGGGCCAAAAACCCACCCGTCATGGGTTTCCCCGGGGCCCCCGACTTGGTAAGCTGCCGTCGAACCAGCACGATGCAGGTGGAGGGCTCAATAGATGGGAACCCATCCCGCCTGACAGTGGACACTGGGGCTGAGAAGACCCTAGTGCGGCCTGATATGTTGGCCACTATACAACTTCCAGATGCACCACAGAGACTGTGTGGTGTCACGGGACATTGTGTGCAGCTCAAGGGGCCAGTGGAGGCTCGTATTGGCGTGGGCAGCACGGTGCAGCGGCTGCCGGTGTATGTGGCTGATCTGGACGAGCACTGCTTGCTGGCCTTGACTACCTGACGCAGAGAAAGGGCGTGTGTCGACCTTGGGGGGAAGCTGGTGAGGGGCATGGTGGAAGATGTGCCCTTGCTTCCAGAGGTTGGCTGTGCAGAGGTAGTTACGGCTGAGCGACTGCACCTTGCCCCAGGGCAGATTCTAGAATCCGGTGTCGACTGTCAAGAGTGATGCGTGGAGTAGAGGGCCTCGTTTTAGCCCATTCAAAACTGCAGCTGGCTGATGGCGTAAACGGTTGGGCGGAACCTTGTTGGACCAGGGGAGGGGTTAGTTACAGTGTTGGTAGCTAACTTCCCCAATAAGGACCTGAAGGTGCCAGCTGGTGCAAAGCTGGGCACTTGTGAGGAAGTGGAGCGTCCAGAAGAGTCGTTGGGGAGCGAGGAGTTGGTTGGTGTGGGGCCCCTTGCCTGACTTCCTCGAGGACTTGGCCCCACCGGCTGTGGCGTTTTCCATGGGCCAGGAAGCTACTCCCGGGTCCATGGTGAAAAAGAAGATGAAGTTAGCCCCAGTAGCGGTGATGAGGACGTGGCAGACGCTGACCGAGATAGGACGAGCATTTGGACGGTGAGGGCGATGCAGCAGACTCCAAAGGTGACCATGAGCCAGGTCTTGGGCAGAGATACCCCTCTGGGTGCCACTGCCAATCAACCGCCGCCCACACCTCTTCCAGAGCGACCCCAGTGAGGGGCGAAGAAAGCCCCCGCTGGATGAAAGATTTTTGTGTTTCTGAAACTGATTTTATTTAAATTTTCTGTAGATTGTTTCAGGTTTAGATATGAAGAGCCCGGGGTCTTTGCTTGTGGGGGATTGTTAACCCTGGGGCCTGGCAAACATCCCTCTTGACGAAAGGGACCGGGGAAAAAAGCCCGGGGAGCGGGGGGGGGGTTTTGGGGGCTGCTCCTGTGAAGACCTCGTGTGTGCCCTTGTGACCTGATAAACGTTGTGTTGCCCTGTTATAAGCTGTATCGTGCAGTGTGACATGCTGGTTTCCCCCCTGTATTGTGCCTATAGAAAAGTGTACGGGTAAATAACTTGTGTAAATAAAGGAAAGACTGTCATTTTGTGTTTACTTCGTGCCCTGCCTCGCCACTTGGCGTTTTCTCTCCTGGTGTTCTGGGACGCTGTGGTGCTCGGTGCCTCTTGGAGCTGTTCAGTGTTCACGACCCTGTATATAACACGCCGTCTGCCTAGCCTGCTTTGTGTTGGTGGCCGAGAGATGAGGCGACCGGCGTAACAATAATAATAATTATTATTATTATTTTCATTATTATTGTAATTATTACAGTTAATAATAATAATAACCATAATAATGATAATATTAATAATGATAATAATAATAATAATGATAATATTAATAACAATAATAATAATATTTTTGCTATTTTTACCATTACTTGTGATTTTATGATAATTCTCAATATTATTTATTGTCATGACTAATACAAATTTTGATCATTATTATTATTATAGCCTATAATTGCCAAAATCATCAATGAAATCGAAAATACAGCATTTTCGTCTATAATTATTTTGTCATTATACTAATAGTAGATCTAATAATAAGAGTAGAATGAATAATAATAATAATACTAACAAAAATCGAAGCTTCACTTTTATCATTATCATAATTATTATTACAATTATTGCAGTTATAATATTTTTTGGTAATTATACTAATAAAAGAAATAATAATAATGATAATAATAACAATAATAATAATGATAACAATATTATAATTATTGCTACAACTAATACTATTACTACTACTACTACTACTATAATAATAATAATAATAATGATAATAATAATAATAATAATAATAAAAATGATAAATAATAAAATATAAAAAAAATAATAATAATAAAAGTAAAAGTAATAAATAATAATAATAATAATATAATAATAATAATAATAGTAATAATAATAATAATAAAATTTGTTATTATTATTATTATTATTATTATCATTATTATAATGGAATTTTATCAGAAATCTCATTAATCTCATTTTTATCAATATTGTCATGATTCATACAATTCCGATAATTATTAATATTATTATTCTAATAAGGGCCAAAATCATCATTGAAATCGAAAAAACGGCATTTAGGATTATTCTCTGAAAAGGCTATATTTCGCTTGTTTTTTCCACTTTTTATACTATTGGATTTCTTTCTTTTTCCTTTTTTTTATTAAAAATGAACAATATTATTATCAATATTATCATTTTGTCATCCTTTTTATCGTTATCATTATCATTATAATCATTACCATCATTATTATTATTTTTATTATCATTATTGCTATTATTTTTCATCATTATCATCATTATTATCATTATATTATAATTATTGCAGTCACAATATATTCATTTTTTCATTTATACATATAATTACAACAACAAAAATTGTAATAGCAACAATAGTATTAATAATAACAATTTTATAATAATTATTTGTATCTTTTTATTAATTGTTAAAGTTATTATTGTAATTATTACAGCTATAAAATGTGTTTTTGCAATTATATTAATAATAGAAATAATAATAATGATAATAATAACAATAATAATAATAATAATAACATTATTATAATAACTATTATTATATTATCACTACTATCATTATCATTTTTATTATTACAGTTATTATGTATTTTTCGTAATAATAATAATAATAAAAGTCATATTATTAATGGAAATATTTATAATAATATTATAAAATAATAATAATAATAATATTATTAATTATAATAATAATAATAACAATTATTATTTTATTATTATTATTATTATTATTATTATTAATATTATTATCAATTTTTATTGTTATTATTATTATTATTATTATTATTATTATTATTATTATTATTGTTATTATCATTATAATAATGACAATGAAATTTTATCGAAATTCTCATTATTTTCTTTTTATCATCGTTATTGTAATGATTAATACAATTCAGATAATTATTATCATTATTACCCCATTAATTGTAAAATCATCATTGAAATCGAAAAAACAGCATTTTCGAGTAAGAGCTCTAAAAGCTACATTTCACTAGATTTTTCGATTTTGGGTGTTTTTATTCTTTTTCCTTTTTTATATTAAAAATAGACACGATTACTCCTATTAACATGATTATTAACATTATTATCATCACCATTATCATCATTATTATCAACATTATTGTAATTATTAGCATCATTATTGTCATTATTATTGCAGTTATTGTAATTATACTAATAATTACAAAAACAATAATAGCAATAACATGAATATCAATAATAATGATTTCATAATAATTATTTATACCTTTCTTTTAACTATTATAGTTATTATTGTAATTATTAAATGTATAATAAGTGTTTTTGCATTTATACTAATTATAAAAGTAATAATAATGATAATAATAATAATAATAATAAATAATAATAATGATAATAATAATAATAACAATAATAACATTATTATGATAACTTATTTTTATTATTATCAATACCATCAATACTATCAATTTTTTGGTATCATTAATAATAATAAAAGTCTTAATTGTAATAAAAGTAGTGACAGTAATAATAATAATTCTAATAATGATAATAATACTGATAATAATAATAATAATAATTATTATTATTATTATTATTATTATTATTAATATCATTGTAATGAAAATTTATCGAAATTTATTTTTATCATCACATTTTCATGATTTTTACAATTCTAAAAAATTTTTATCATTGTCACCTTAAAATTCCCCAAAATCATCAGAAATCAAAAAAAATACATTTCTAGTTAATCTCAAAAGGCCATATTTCGCTAGTTTTTTCCCCGTTTCTTTCGTGTATGGGATTTTTTTTTTTTTTTCCATTTTTAATTAAAAGTGGACATGGTTACTTTATCACCTCATTTTTTAACTTTACCCATTTTTGTAATTTATCCTGATCATTATCATCATCATTGTGTTTCTTTTTTAAATTTTTGTTTTTATTACAATTTATAAAAATTTTTTCAAAAAAATAATAAAAAAAAAAACAAAAAAGAATAAAAAAAAGAAATAATAAAACTTTAATAATAATGATAATAAAAATAAAAATTATTATTTTATTATTATTTCATTTTTATTATTATTAAAATTATAAAAATCTGAAATTTTACAAAATTCTCATTTTCATTTTTTTTCATAAATTTTTGTCACATTAAACAATGATGAAAATTTTTTATAATTATTACCCAAAAAATTCCCAAAAAATCATCACTGATATGGAAAAACGGATTTTTTAGTACTCAATTATGTATATTGCGCTAGATTTTTTCCGCTTTTTCGAATTGGGGATTTATTTTCTTTTTCCTTTTTTATTAGAAATGGACACGATACTATTATTACCATCATTAGTATCATCATTATCATCATTACTATCATTATTATTATCTTTATCATCATTTTTGAAAATATTATCATCATTATCATCCTTATTATCATTATCATTTCAATTATTGTAGTTGTAATATATGTTTTTTGAATTATACTAATAATTACAAAAATAGCAATAGTAATAACAATAATAATAATAATAATAATAATAATTATTATTATTATTATTATTATTATTATCATCATTATAATGAAACATTTACCAAGATTCTCATTATTATCTTTTTTTATCATTATCATTGTCATGATTAATACAATGCTGATAAATATTATTATTATCCTAATGATTGTCAAAATCATTGAAATTAAAAAATCGGGAATTTGGAGTAATCTCTCAAAAGTCACTAGATTTCACTAGATTGACAGGTTTTTCAACATTTGGGATTTTTTTTATTTTATTAAAAAATGGACACAATTACTATTATTATCGTCATTATTATCATCATTATCATCGTTACTATCGTTATTATCATCATTATCGTCATTACTATCCTTATCATCATCATTATTATCATTATTACTATCTTTATCATCATTATTGCAATTATTATAATAATTATTATCATTGCAGTTATAATATATGATTTTTTATTATACTACTAATTACAACAATAATAATAGTAATACCAATAATGATATCTATAATAACGATTTTATATCATCATTGTTATTATTGTAATTATTATAATTAAAATAAGTGTATTTGCAATTATATTAATAATAAAAGTAACAAAAAAGGATAATAACAATAATAATAATGATAATAATAATAATAACATTATAATAATAATAATTATTAATATTATTACCACTAGCATCAATATTATTAAATAACAACCCTCCCTGACCAGGACTCGAACCTAGGTCACTCCAGGTATGAAACCGGAGGCCAGTGCTAAACCATCCGTGCCACACGACCCACTAAAAGGAGTGTGCAACTAGGATCTTACTAGATCCATAGACATTACCTATCTACTCATACTTGAGTAATGATAGCGAAGTTTTACGCTAATAATGGTAATAATACCAATAATTATAATAACATTATTATAATGACTATTATTATTATTATTATCACCACTATAATTATTATTGTTATTATTAATGTTATAATTTGTTTTTATGTAATAATGATTTTTAAAAAATATATTAATAATAATAATAATAAAAATCATAATATTAATGAAAATAGTAATAATAATTATTATTATTATTATTATTATTATTATTATTATTATCATTATTATTATTATCATCATCATTATTATTATTATTATTATTATTATTATTATTATTTTCATTTTTATCCTCATTATTGTCATGATTAATACAATTATGATAATTATTATCATTATTACCCAAATAATTCCCAAAATCATCATTGAAATCGAAAAAACTGTATTTTGGTGTATAGTCTCAAAAGGCTATATGTCGCTAGATTTTTCCGCTTTTTCGACTTTTGGGAATTTGTTTCATTTTCTTTTTTTAATTTAAAATGGAAACGGTTACTTTTATCATCATTATCATAATCACTATCGTTATCATCATTATTATCATTATTGAAATTATTATGATCAATATCATCATCCTTCTCATTATTATTGCAATTATTTCAGTTGCCATATATATTTTGTCAAATAACTAATAATTACAAGAACAATAATATTAATAACAATAATAATATCAATAATTACGCTTTTATTATAATTATTTATATCTCTCTTTAAATTATTATTGTTATTATATTAATTAATAGTTATAATAAGGGTTTTTGAAATTATACTAATAATAAAAGTAATAATGATGATAATAACAAAAACTATAATAATAATAATAACAATATTAGAATAACTATTATTAGTAGTAACAGTAATAATAGCAATAATGATAATAGTAATAATAATAATAATAATAATAATAATAATTGTGATAATAAAAGTAATAATAATAATTATTATTATTATTACTATTATTATTACTATTATAATTATTATGATCATGAAATTTTATCGAAATTCTCATTTTTCTTAATTTTATCATCATTATTATCCTACAAATTACCAAAATCATCATTGATAGTGAAAAGAGCGCATTTTGGAGTTTACTCTCATAAGAGTATATTGCATTAGATTTTGCCACTTTTTGGAATTTTGTGATTTTTTTCTTTTTCCTTTTTTTATTAAAATGGACACGATTACTGTTATAATCATCATTATTATTATCATTATCATCATCACTATCATGATATTCATCATTATCATCAGTATTATCATCATTATTGCAATTATTGCAGTTATCTTTTTTTCAATCATACTAATAATTACAAAAACAATAATAGTGATAACAATAATAGTATCAATAATAACACTTTTATAATTATTTATATCTTTCTTTTAATTATTATCGTTATTATTGTAATTATTACAGTTATAATAAGTGTTCTTGCAATTATGCTAATAATAAAAGTAATAATATTGATAATAATAACAACAATAATAATAACAACATTATTATAATTATTATTTTTATTATCACTGCTATCATTATAATTGTTATTATTAGTTATAATACATTTTTGGTAAGAATAATAATAATAAAATTTATAATAGTAATAAAAATATTAATATGATAATAATAATAACAATAATATTAACAGTGATAATAACAATGATTATATTATTTTTTTTTTATTATTTTTATCATTTTTATTATTATCATTATTATCATTATTATTATTATTATTATTATTATTGTTGTTTTGTTGTTTTTGTTTTGTTATAATTATAATAATAATGAAATTCTATCGAAATTCTCATTATTAGCATTTTTTATCATCATTATTGTCAATGACGAATACAGTTCTGATACTTATTTTCATTATTACCCTAATAATTACCAAATTCATTATTTAAATAAAAAAACGGCATTTTGCAGTATACTTTACTATGCTATATTTCGCAAGATTTTACCACTGTCTTCTTTCCTTATCTTTATTAAAAATGGACACGATTACTGTTATTTTCATAATTATTATCATCATTATCATCATTATATGAATTATTATCATCATTATTAGAATTATTATCATCATTATTATCATTATTATTGAAATTATTACAGTTATAATATATGTTTTTTTTTATTATATTAATAATTACAACAATAATAGTAATAACAATAATAATATCAATAGTAACGATTCTGTAATAATGATTTATATCTTTCTTTTAATTAATATAGTTATTATTGTAATAATTAAAGTTTTATTATATATGGACACCATTCCTGTTATTATCATCATTATTATCATGATTATGTTCATTATTATCGTCATTATCATTATTATTGCAATTATGGTAGTTATATTTTTTTCCAACTATACTAATAACAACAACAATAATAGTAATAACAGTAATAATAACAATAATAAAGATTTTATAATTATTATTTATATCATTATTTTAATTAATATCGTTATTCCTGTAATTATTAATGTTATAATAATTATTTTTGCAATTATACTACCGGTAAAAATAATAATAATGATAATAATAACAATAATAATATTAATGACAATATTATAATGAATGTTATTATTATTATTATACTTATTATTATTATTATTGTTATTATTACAGTTATAATATATTTTTTGGCAATAACACTAATAATTAAAGTAGTAATAATAAATATAATGATAATGATAATGATAATAATGTTGATATTAATAATATTAATAATCATCAAATGTTATCAAAATTAATTCCTCATTATTGTCATGATTAATACCATTCTGGTAATTATTATCATTATTGCCCTAATTATGACCAAAATCATGAAAGAAATGAAAAAACATAATTTTGGAGCATTTTCTTAAAAGGCTATATATCGCTAGATTTTGCCCTTTTTCGACTTTTTTTATGTTTTTTTCTTTTGCCTTTTTTATTATATATGGACAGAATTCCTGTTATCATCATCATTATTATCATTCCTATCATCATTATTATTGTTATCATCATCATTATCATCATTATTACAATTATTATCATCATTATTGCAATTATTATCATCATTGTTGCAATTATTATCATTATTATGGCAGTTATATTATAAAAATTTGCAACTATACTAATAACAGCAACAATAATAATAGTAATAACAATAATAACAACAATAATAACGATTTTATAATAATTATTTATATCATTATTTTAATCAATATCGTTATTACTGTAATTATTAGTTATGATAATTAATTTTGCAATCATACTACCACTAAAAATAATAATAATGATAATAATAACAATAATAATATTAATAACAATATCATAACGACTAGTATTATTATTATTATACTTATTATTATTATTATTATCATTATTATTATTATTATTATTATTATTATTATTATTGTTATTATTACAGTTATAGTATATATTTTTGGCAAAAATACTAATAATTAAAATAATAATAATAATAAATAATAATAATAATGATAATAGTAATGATAATATTATATTAATAATCATCAAATTTTATCAGAATTCTCTTATTGTCATTTTTATCATCATTATTGTCATGATTAATACAATACTGGTAATTATTATCATTATAACCCTAATAATTGCCAAAATCATCAAAAGAAAAAAAAAAAAAAAAAAAAAAAACGTCTTTTTGGAGTATACTCTAAAAAAGGCTATATTTCACTAGATTTTGCTGCTTTTTCGAATTTTCGATTTTTTTTCCTTTACCCTTTTTATTATACATTTTTTTTATTATATCATCATTATTGTTATTATTATCTTCTTTATTATCGTTATCGTCATCATTATCATCATTACCATTATCATTATGATAATTATTGCAATTATTATCATCATTATTGCAATTATTATCATCAATATTGCAATTATTATCATTATTATTGCAATTATTACAGTTATATAATTTTTTGCAAAATAATATATTATAATTAAAACAATAATAATAGTAATAACAATAAAAAACATAATAACGATTTTATAATAATTATTTATTTGTTTTAATTAATATCGTTATTACTGTATTTATTAATGTTATAACAATTATTAATGTCATAATAATAACAATGATATTATTAATAACAATATTATAATGACTAGTAATATTAGTATTATACTTATTATTATTATTATTGTTACTATTAAAATTATAATATATTTCTTGGCAATAATACTAATAATTAATGTAATAATAATAATAATAATATGATAAAATAATAATAATAATGAAAATAGTAATAATAATAACAATAATAATAATAATAATAATAACAATAACAATAATAATAATAATAATAATCATAATCATAATCATAATAATAATAATAATAATAATAATATGAATGATATTAATAATCATCTATTGTTATCAAAATTCCATTTATTCTCCCTTTTATCATCATTATTGTCATGATTAATACAATTTTCGCAATTATTATCATTATTACCCTAATAATTCCCAATACCATCAAGAAATCGAAAAAACGTCATTTTGGAGTATCCTCTCGTAAGGCTATACTTCGCTCTATTTTGCTGCTTTTTCGAAATTTCAGTATTCTTATCTTTTACTTTTCTTATTATATATGGACACAATTCCTATTATTATCATCTTTATTATCATGATTATCATCATTATTATCGTTATCATCATCATTATCCTCATCATTATCATCATTATCGCAATTATTATCATCATTATTGCAATTATTATCATTATTTTTGCAAATATTGCAGATATAATATATTTTTTTGCAATTATACCAATAACAATAATAATAGTAATAACAAAAAGAATAATAACAGTTTTATAATAATTATTTTTATCATTATTTCAATTAATATCGTTATTACTGTAATTATTGCTGTTATAATAATTATTTTTGTAATTATACTACCAGTAAAAATAATAATGATAATAATAACAATGATAATATTAATAAAAATATTATAATAATATTATTATCATACTTATTATTATTATTATCATTGTTATTATTGCAGTTATAATATATATTTTTGGCAATGATACTAATAATTAAAAGAGTAATAATAATGATAATAATAATAATAATAATAATAATAATAATAATAATAATAATAATAATAATAATAATATGATAATAATGATAATATTAATAATATTAATAATCATGAAATGTTAAAAAATTCTCTTTATTCTCACTTTTATCATCATTGTTGTCATGATTAATACAATTCTCGCAATTATTATCATTATTACCCTAATATCCAAAATCATCAAAGAAATCGCGAAAACTTAATTTTGGAGTATACTCTGCAAACGCAATATTTCGCTAGATTTTGCCGCTTTTTCGACTTTTGGTAATTTTTTTCTTTTCCCTTTTTATTATATATGGACACAATTCCTGTTATTATTATCATTATTATCGTGATTATCTTCATTACTATCATTATCATCATCATTATCATCATTATTGCAATTATTATCATCATTATTGCAATTATCATCATTATTGCAATTATTATCATTATTATTGCAATTATTGCAGTTATAATCTATATTTTTCCAACTATACTAATAAGAACAACAATAATAATAGTAATAGAAATAACAATAACAATAATAACGATTTTATAATAATTATTTACATCATTATTTTCATTAATATCGTTATTACTGAAATTATTACTGTTATAATAATTATTTTTCCAATCATACTACCAGTAAAAATAATAAGAATTATAATAATAACAATAATAATATTAATAACAATATTATAACGGCTATTATTATTATTATACTTACTATTATTATCATTGTTATTATTACAGTTATAATATATTTTTTGGCAATAATATTAATAAGTAAAGTAATAATAATAATAATAGTAATAATAATAATAATAACTGTTATTATAATTACAAGAACAACAACAACAACAACAATAATAATAATAATAATAATAATGATAAAAATTATAATATCAGTGATATTAATAATCATTAAATGTTATCAAAATTCTCTTTATTCTCACTTTTTCATCATTATTGTCATACAATTCTGGTAATTATTATCATCATTACCCTAATAATTCCTAAATCACAAAAGAAATCGAAAAAACGTCACTTTGGACTAGAGTCTCAAGACTATATTTCCCTAGATGTTGCAGCTCTTTCGACTTTTCGGATTTTTTGTCTTTTACATTTTTTTATTATATATGGGCACATCAATATCATCATTATCATCATTATCATCATCATTATCACCATTATTTTCGTTATCATCATTATCTTCATTATTGCAATTATTATCATCGTTATTACAACTATTATCATTATTATTACAACTATTGCAGTTAGAATATTAATTTTTCAACTATACTAATAACAACAACAATAATAATAGTAATAACAATAATAACAATAATACTGATTATATAATAATTATTTATATCATTATTTTAATTAATATCGTTATTACTGTGATTATTATTGCTATAATAATTATTTTTGCAATTATACTACGAGTAAAAATAATAATAATAATAAGAAAAACAACAATAATATTAATAACAATATTATAATGACTATTATTATTATTATTATTATTATTATACTTATTATTGTCATTATTGTTATCATTACAATGAATATTACCAGTAAAAAATAATAACAATGACAAGAATAACAATAATAATATTAAGAACAATATTACAACGACTGGTATTATAATTATTATACTTATTATTATTATTATTATTATTATTACAATTATAATATTTTCTTGGCAATAATACTAATAATTAAAGTAATAATAATAGTAATAATAATAATAATAATAATTATGATAATAATAATAATAATAGTAATAGTAATAATGATAATAATAGTAATAATAATAATAATTATTATTATTATTATTATTACTATTATTATTATTACTATTATTATTATTATTATATTGATAATATTAATTATCATCAAATGTTATCAAAGTTCTCTTTATTAGATATATATAATTATTATAAATGCGTTATTATTGTTATTATTATTGTTATTACTATTATTATTGTTGTTATTAGTATAGTTGCAAAAAATATTCATTATAACTGCAATAATTCCAATAATAATGATAATAATTATAACAATGATAGTAATTACAATAATGATGATGATGTTGGTGATAATGATGATGATAACGATAATAATAATAATAATCATGATAATAATGAGGATAATCATGATAATAATGAGGATAATCATGATAATAATGATGATAATAACCGGAATTCTCTCCATTTATAATTAAAAGAGGTAAAATAAAATAAAATCCTAAAGTCGAAAAAGCGACAAAATCTAGCGAAATATAGCATTTTCAGACTAAAATCCAAACTTAGTTTTTTTTCAATTTCTTTGATGATTTTGGCAATTATTAGGGTAATAATGATAATAATTAGCAGAATTTATAAATCATGACAATAATGATGATAAAAGTGAAAATAAAGAGAATTTTGATAACATTTGATGATTAACAATATTATTGACATTATCATTATTATTATTATTATTATTATTATTATTATTATTATTACTTTGATTATTAGTATTATTACTAAAAATATATTATAACTGTAATAATAGCAATAATAATTATAATAAGCGCTACCGTCATTATCATCATTATCATCATCATTATTATCATCATTATTGCAATCATTGCAATTATCATAATTCTCAATATTATCCCATTTCTTCATGACTGATACAATTATGATCATTATTATCATTATTACCCTAATAATTGCCAAAATCATCAATGAAATCGAAAAAACGGCATTTTGGACTATACTCTGCACTTTTGCACTTTTGGACATTATTATTATTATTTTCATCATTATCATCATCGCTACCATCATTATCATATTTATCATCATCATTATCATCATTACATAATACTATCATCATTATTGCAATCATTACAATTATTATCATCATTATCATCATTATTATCATTATTGTTGCAATTATTGCCGCCATATATAATTTTCCGGTAATTACACTAATAGTAGCAATAATAATAACAATAAAAACAATAATAATAATTGTAATACAGCATTGGAATGTTCATTTTTATTATTATTATCATTATTATTGTAATTATTACAGTTATAATCTTTTTTTCGGCAATTACACTCATAATGAATATAGTAATAATAATAATAATAATAACAATAATAACAGCAATAATGATAACAATAATAATATTATAATAATAATTATTGTTATTATTTTCATTATTATTGTAATTATTACGGATATAATTTTTTTTCTGTATTTATACCAATAGTAAAAGTAATAATAATAATAATGATGATGATGATAATAATAATAATAATAATAATAATAATAATAATAATAATAATAATAATGATAATAATAATAATATTAATAATAATAATAATAATAATAATAATAATATTAATAATAACAATAATTTTTTTTTTTTTTTTTTTTTTTTTTTTTTGGAATTATTGCCATTCCTTATGATTTTATGATAATTCTCAGTATTATCCTATTGTCATGACTAATACAATTATGATCATTATTATCATTATTACCCCAATAATTACCAAAATCATCAATGAAATCGAAGAAACGGCATTTTGGAATATACTCTACAAAAGCTATATTATACTAGAATTTGCCGCTTTTTCGACTTTTTTTTCGTTTTTTTATTATAAATGGACATTATTATTATTATTATCATCATTATCATCATCGCTACCATCATTATCATCTTCATTATCATCTTTATCATCATTATTATCATCATTATTGCAATTATTATCATCATTATCATCATTATTATCATTATTATTGTAATTATTGACGCCATATATAATTTTCCAGTAATTAAACTAATAGTACCAATAATAATAACAACAAAAACAATAATAATAATAATACTAATAGCACCATTGGAATGTTCATTTTTATTATTACTATCATTATTATTGTAATTATTACAGTTATAATATTTTTGGGGGCAATTACACTCATAATGAATATAGTAATAATAATAACAACAATAACAGCAATAATGATAACAATAATAATATTATAATATTATTATTGTTATTATTTTCATTATTATTGTAATTATTACGGATATAATATTTTTTTCTGTATTTATACCAATAGTAAAAGTAATAATAATAATAATGATGATGATAATGATGATGATGATGATAATAATAATAATAATAATAATAATAATAATAATAATAATAATAATAATAATGATAATAATAATTATCATAATAATAATAATAATATAATAATAATGATAATAATGATAATAATAATAATAATAATAATAATAATAATAATAATAATGATAATAATTCATAATAACAATAATAATAATATTTTTTGGATTTATTGCCATTACTTATGATTTTATGATAATTCTCAGTATTATCCTATTGTCATGACTAATACAATTATGATAATTATTATCATTATTACCCTAATAATTTCAAAAATCATCAATGAAATCGAAAAAACGGCATTTTGGACTATACTCTGCAAAGGCTATATTTCTCTAGAATTAGCCGCTTTTTCGACTTTTGGGATTTTTTTTCTTTTTTCGTTTTTTTTATTATAAATGGACATTCTTATTATTATTATCATCATTTTCATCATCGCTACCATCATTATCATCATTATCATCATCATTATCATCATTATCATCATTATTATCATCCTTATTGCAATTATTATCATGATTATCATCATGATTATCATTATTATTGTAATTATTGCCGCCATATATAATTTCCCGGTAATTACACTAATAGTAGCAATAATGATAACAAAAACAACAATAATAATAATAATAATAACAGCAGTGGAATGTTCATTTTTATTATTATTGTCAATATTATTGTAATCATTACAGTTATAATTTTTTTTTGTGCAATTACACCCATAATGAATATAATAATAATAATAATAAAAATAATAACAGCAATAATCATAACAATAATAATATTATAATAATTATTATTGTTATTATTTTCATTATTATTGTAATTATTACGGATATAATATTTTTCTCTGTGTTTATACTAATAATAAAAGTAATAATAATAATAATGATGATGATCATAATAATAATAATAATAATAATAATAATAATAATAATAATAATAATAATGATAATAATAATAATAACAATAATAATTTTTTTTTGGAATTATTGCCATTACTTATGATTTTATGATAATTCTCAATATTATCCTATTGTCATCACTAATACAATTATGATCAGTATTATCATTATTAGCCTCATAATTACCAAAATCATCAATGAAATCGAAAAAACGGCATTTTGGACTATACTCTGCAAAGGCTATATTTCGCTAGAATTAGCCGCTTTTTCGACTTTTGGGATTCTTTTTTTTCGTTTTTTTATTATAAATGGACAATATTATTATTAATATCATCTTTACCATCATCGCTACCATCATTATCATCATTATCATTACCATTAATCTTTTTTAGGGGCAATTACTCTCATAATGAATATAATAATAATAATAATTACAATAATAACAGCAATAATGATGACAATAATAATATTACAATAATAATTATTGTTATTATTTTCATTATTATTGTAATTATTACGGATATGATGTTTTTTTCTGTATTTATACTAATAGTAAAAGTAATAATGATAATGATGATGATGATAATAATAATAATAATAATAATAATAATAATAATAATAATAATAATAATGATAATAATAATAATAATAATAATAATAATAATAATTACAATAACAATAATAATAATAATAATATTAATAATATTAATAATAACAATATTTTTTTTTTTTTTTTTTTTTTTGGATTTCTTGCCATTACTTATGATTTTATGATAATTCTCAATATTATCCTATTGTCATGACTAATACAATTATGATCATTATTATCATTATTACCCCAATAATTGCCAAAATCATCAATGAAATTGAAAAAACGGCATTTTGGACTATACTTCGCTAGAATTTCCCGCTTTTTCGACTTTTGGGATTTTTTTTCTTTTTTCGTTTTTTTTTCTAATTAAAAATGGACATTATTATTATTACTTTTACCATCATTATCATCATCGCTACCCTCATTATCATCATTATCATCATCATTATCATCATTCTTATCATCATTATTGCAATTATTGCAATTATTATCATTATTTTCATCATTACTATCATTATTATTGTAATTATTGCCGCCATATATAATTTTCCGGTAATTACACTAATAGTAGCAATAATAATAACAATAAAAACAATAATAATAATTGTAATAACAGCATTGGAATGTTCATTTTTATTATTATTATCATTATTATTGTAATTATTACAGTTGTAATTTTTTGGGGGGCAATTACACTCATAATGAATATAATAATAATAATAACAATAATAATACCAGCAATAATGGTAACAATAATAATATTATAATAATTATTGTTATTATTACTTTCATTATTATTGTAATTATTACGGATATAATATTTTTTTCTGTATTTATACTAACAGTAAAGGAATAATAATAATGATAATGATGATGATAAGGATAATAATATAGTAATAATAATAATAATAATAGTAATAATAATAATAATGTTAATAATAATAATAATAGTATTAATAATAATAATGATATTAATAATAACAATAATAATAATAATAATAATAATAATATTAATAATAACAATAATAATATTTTTTGGGGGGAATTATTGCCATTACTTATGGTTATATGATAATTCTCAATATTATCCTATTGTCATGACTAATACAATTATGATCATTATTAACATTATTACCCTAATAATTGCCAAAATCATCAATGAAATCGAAGAAACGGCATTTTGGACTCTGTAAAGGCTATATTTCGCTAGAATTTGTCGCTTTTTCGACTTTTGGGATTTTTTTCTTTATTCGTTTATTTATTATAAACGGACATTGTTATTATTATCATCATCATTATCATCATCGCTACCATCATTATCGTCATTATCATCACCATTATCATCATTATCATTATTATCATCATTATTGCAATTATTGCAATTATTATCATCATTATCATTATTATTATCATTACTATTGTAATTATTGCCACCATATATAATTTTCTGGTAATTACAATAATAGTAGCAATAATAAGAACAATAAAAACAATAATGATAATTGTAATAACAGCATTGGAATGTTCATTTTTATTATTATTATCATTGTTATGGTAATTATTACAGTTATAATCTTTTTTAGGCAATTACACTCATAATGAATATAATAATAATAATAATAATAACAATAATAACAGGAATAATAATAACAATAATAATATAATAATAATTATTGTTATTATTTTCATTATTAGTGTAATTATTACGGATATAATATTTTTTTGTATTTATACTAATCGTAAAAGTAATAATAATGATGATGATGATGATGATGATGATGATGATAATAATAATAATAATAATAATAATAATAATAATAATAATAATAACAATAATAATAATAATGATAATAATAATAATAAAATAATAATAATAATAATAATAATAATAATATTAATGATAACAATAATAATATTTTTTTAGAATTATTGCCATTACTAATGATTTTATGATAATTCTCAATATTATTCTATTATCATGACTAATACAATTATGATCATTATTATCATTATTACCCTAATAATTGCCAAAATCATCAATGAAATCGAAAAAACGGCATTCGGACTATTCTCTGCAAATGCTATATTTCGCTAGAATTTGCCGCTTTTTCGACTTTTCAGATTTTTTTCTTTTTTCGTTTTTTTCTTATAAGTACATATTATTGTTAATATTATCGGCATTATCATCACCGCTACCATCATTATCATCATTATCATCATCATTATCATCATTATCATCATTATTATCATCATTATTGCAATTATTGCCGCCATATATAATTTTCCGGTAATTACACAAATAGTAGCAATAATAATAACAATAAAAGCAATAATAATAATTGTAATAACAGCATTGGAATGTTCATTTTTATTATTATTATCCTTATTATTTTGATTATTACAGTTAAACTCTTTTTTTGGGCAATTACACTCATAATGAATGTAATAATAACAATAGTAACAATAATAACAGCAATAATGATAATAATAATAATAAGATAATAATAATAATTGTTATTATTTTCATTATTATTGTAATTATTACGGATATAATATTTTTTTCTGTATTTATACTAATAGTAAAATTAATTATAATAATAATGATAATGATGATGATGATGATATTAATAATGATAATAATAATAATGATAATAATGATAATAATGATAATAATAATAATAATAATAATAATAATAATAATAATAATTTTTTTTTTTTTTGAATTATTACCATTACTTATGATTTTATGATAATTCTCAATATTTTCCTATTGTCATCACTAATACAATTATGATCATTATTATCATTATTACCCTAATAATTGCCAAAATCATCAATGAAATCGAAAAAACGGCATTTTGGACTATACTCTGCAAAGGCTATATTTCGCTAGAATTTTCCGCTTTTTTACACTTTTGGGATTTTTTTTCTTTTTTCGTTTTTTATTATAAATGGACATTATTATTATCATCATCATTATCATGGTCACTACCATCAATATCATCCTTATCATCATTATTATCATTATTATCATTATTGCAATTATTGCAATTATTATCATCATTATCATCATTATTATCATTATTATTGTAATTATTGCCGCCATATATAATTTTCCGGTAATTACACTAATAGTAGCAATACTGATAATAATAAAAACAATAATAATAATAATAATTGTAATAACAGCATTGGAATGTTCATTTTTATTATTATTATCATTATTATTGTAATTATTACAGTTATAATCTTTTTTTGGGCAATTACACTCATAATGAATATAATAATAATAATAACAATATTAACAGCAATAATGATAACAATAATAATATTATAATAATAATTATTGTTATTATTTTCATTATTATTGTAATTATTACGGATATAATATTTTTTTTCTGTATTTATACTAATAGTAAAACTAATAATAATAAGAATGATGATGATGATAATGATAATAATAATAATAATAATAATAATAATAATAATAATAATAATAATATTAATATTAATAATAACAATAATAATTTTTTTTTTTGGAATTATTGCCACTACTTATGATTTTATGATAATTCTCAGTATTATCCTATTGTCATGACTAATATAATTATGATCATTATTATCATTATTATCCTAATAATTGCCAAATCATCAATGAAATCGAAAAAACGGCATTTTGGAATATACTCTGCAAAGGCTATATTTCGCATGAATTGGCCACTTTTTCGACTTTTGGGATTTTTTTTTTTCTTTTATCGTTTTTTTATTATAAATGGACATTATTATTATTATTATCATCACTATCATTATCGCTACCATCATTATCATTATTATCATTATCATTATCATCATTATCATCATTATTATCATTATTATTGTAATTATTGCCGCCATATATAATTTTCCGGTAATTACACTAATAGTAGCAATAATAATAACAATAAAAACAATAATAATAATTGTAATAACAGCATTTGAATGTTCATTTTTATTATTATTATCATTATTATTGTAAGTATCACAGTTATAATCTTTTTGGGGGCAATTACACTCATAAAGAATATAATAATAATAATAATAACAATAATAAAAGCAATAATGATAACAATGATAATACTATAATAATAATTAGTGTTATTATTTTCATTATTATTGTAATTATTACGGATATAATATTTTTTCTGTATTTAGATTAATAGTAAAAGTAATAATAATAATAATGATGATGATGATGATGATGATGATAATGATAATAGTAATAATAATAATAATAATAATAATAATAATAATAATAATAATAATAATAATAATTTTTTTTTCTGAATTATTGCCATATCTTATGATTTCATGATAATTCTCAATATTATCCTATTGTCATGACTAATACAGTTATGATCATTATTATCATTATTACCCTAATAATTGCCAAAATCATCAATTAAATCGAAAAAACGGCATTTTGGACTATATTCTGCAGAGGCTATATTTCGCTAGAATTTGCCGCTTTTTCGACTTTTGGGGGATTTTTTTTCTTTTTTTGTTTTTTTTATTTTAAATGGACATAATTATTATTATTTTCATCATTATCATCATCGCTACCATCATTATCATCATTATCATCATTATTATCATCATTATTGCAATTATTATCATCATTATTATCATTATTATTGTAATTATTGCCGCCATATATAATTTTCCGGTAATTACACTAATAGTAGCAATAATAATAACAATAAAAACAATAATAATAATTGTAGTAACAGCATTGGAATTTTCTTTTTTATTAATATTATCATTATTATTGTAATTATTACAGTTATAATTTTTTTGGGGGCAATTACACTCATAATGAATATAAGAATAATAATAACAATAATAACAGCAATAATGATAACAATAATAATATTATAATAATAATTATTGTTATTATTTTCATTATTATTGTAATTATTACGGAAACAATATTTTTTCTGTATTTATACTAATAGTAAAAGTAATAATAATAACAATGATGATGATGATAATAATAATGATGATGATGATGATGATGATGATGATGATGATGATGATGATGATGATGATGATGATGATGATGATGATGATGATGATGATAATGATGATGATAATAATAATAATAATAATAATAATAATAATAATATTATTAATAATAACAATATTTTTTTTTTTTTGAATTATTGCCATTACTTATGGTTATATGATAATTCTCAATATTATCCTAATGTCATGACTAATACAATTATGATCATTATTATCATTATTACCCTAATAATTGCCAAAATCATCAATGAAATTGAAAAAACGGCATTTTGGACTATACTCTGTAAAGGCTATATTTCGCTAGAATTTGCCGCTTTCCTTTTTTCGTTTTTTCTTTATTTTAAATGGACATTATTATTATCATTATCATCATTATCATCATTGCTACCATCATTATCATCATCGCTACCATCATTATCATCATTATCATCATTATTATCATCATTATTGGAATTATTATCATCATTATCATCATTATTATCATTATTATTGTAATTATTGCCGCCATATATAATTTTCCGGTAATTACACTAATAGTAGCAATAATAATAACAATAAAAACAATAATAATAATTGTAATAACAGCATTGGAATGTTCATTTTTATTATTATTATCATTATTATTGTAATTATTACAGTTATAATCTTTTTTTGGGCAATTACACTCATAATGAATATAATAATAATAATAATAACAATAACAACAGCAATAATGATAACAATAGTAATATTATAATAATAATTATTGTTATTATTTTCATTATTATTGTAATTATTACGGATATATTTTTTTTCTGTATTTATACAAATCGGTGGGCCTTGCCAGTATTCCTCCCCCCAGAATGACCCTCTGGCAACGTCCTATGTAAATGGAAATGCTGGGGGGAGGGGTGTTGTCCCTCCCACCCAGCAAGTAAGGCGGGCTGTGGGTCCCGCTGGGAGGGCAAATGTCGTGGTGCAGGATTGGAACGAGAGTTACTCGTCCTGCCTGCGCCCCGGCAGGCGCCAACCGACCATGAAGCTTGTGGGTGAAAGCCCTCGGGAACACCACAGGTGGATAGGCAGTCCCACAGCCTGCCGACCCCCTTTATTTGGGGCTGTGTCGGCG
>NC_051424.1:15534770-15549770 GCF_015228065.2 Penaeus monodon
ATTCCAAACTATCATTATTTTTTTTTTTTTTTATTGTTTTTTATTATTGCTACTATTTATTGTAATTACCAGAAAATTATATATGGTGGCAATAATTACAATAGTAATGATAATAATAATGATAATGATGATAATAATTGCAATAATTGCAATAATGATGAAAATAATGATAATGATAATAATGATGATGATAATGACGATAATGATGGTAGCGATGATGATAATGATGATGATAATAATAACAATGTCCGTTTATAATAAATAAACGAATAAAGAAAAAAATCCCAAAAGTCGAAAAAAAGCGACAAATTCTAGCGAAATATAGCCTTTACAGAGTCCAAAATGCCGTTTCTTCGATTTCATTGATGATTTTGGCAATTATTAGGGTAATAATGTTAATAATGATCATAATTGTATTAGTCATGACAATAGGATAATATTGAGAATTATCATATAACCATAAGTAATGGCAATAATTCCCCCCCAAAAATATTATTATTGTTATTATTAATATTATTATTATTATTATTATTATTATTGTTATTATTAATATCATTATTATTATTAATACTATTATTATTATTATTAACATTATTATTATTATTACTATTATTATTATTATTATTACTATTATTATTATCATTATCATCATCATTATTATTATTATTATCCCTTTACTGTTAGTATAAATACAGAAAAAAATATTATATCCGTAATAATTACAATAATAATGAAAGTAATAATAACAATAATTATTATAATATTATTATTGTTACCATTATTGCTGGTATTATTATTGTTATTATTATTATTATATTCATTATGAGTGTAATTGCCCCCCAAAAAATTACAACTGTAATAATTACAATAATAATGATAATAATAATAAAAATTAACATTCCAATGCTGTTATTACAATTATTATTATTGTTTTTATTGTTATTATTATTGCTACTATTAGTGTAATTACCGGAAAATTATATATGGCGGCAATAATTACAATAATAATGATAGTAATGATGAAAATAATGATAATAATTGCAATAATTGCAATAATGATGATAAGAATGATGATAATGATGATGATAATGATGATAATGAGGGTAGCGATGATGATAATGATGGTAATAGTAATAATAATAATGTCCATTTTTAATTAGAAAAAAAAACGAAAAAAGAAAAAAAATCCCAAAAGTCGAAAAAGCGGGAAATTCTAGCGAAGTATAGTCCAAAATGCCGTTTTTTCAATTTCATTGATGATTTTGGCAATTATTGGGGTAATAATGATAATAATGATCATAATTGTATTAGTCATGACAATAGGATAATATTGAGAATTATCATAAAATCATAAGTTAATGGCAAAATCCAAAAAAAAAAAAAAAAAAATATTGTTATTTTTTAATATTTTTAAATTTTATTATTATTATTATATTGTTATTGTAATTATTATCATTATTATTATTATTATATATTATCATTATTATTTTTATTATTATTATTATTATTTTTAAATTATTATTATTATTATCATCATCATCATTATCATTATTATTTTACTATTAGTATAAATACAGAAAAAAACATCATATCCGTAATAATTACAATAATAATAAAATAATAACAATATTATTATTGTAAATATTATTATTGTCTACTTTATTGCTGTTATATTGTAATTATTATTATTATTATATTCATTATGAGAGAAATTGCCCCTAAAAAGATTAATGGTAATGAAATGATGATAATGATGGACGATGATGGTAAAGATGTTTTAATAAAATATTGTCCATTTTATAATAAAATAAAGAAAAAGAATCCCAAAAGTCGAAAAAGGGGCTAATTCAAGCGAAATATAGCCTTTGCAGAGTTTTAGTCCAAATGCCTTTTCAATTTCATTGATGATTTTGGTAATTATGAGGCTAATAATGATAATATGATCAAATTGTATTAGTGATGCAATGGGATAAATATGAGAAATCAAAAATCATAAGTAATGGGAATAATTCAAAAAAAAATTATTATTGTTATTATTATTATTATCATTATTATTTTATTATTATTATTATTATTTTTATTATTATTTTATTATGTCATCATCATTATTATTTTATTACTTTTTATTAGTATAAAAAACACAGAGAAAAATATTATATCCGTAATATTAACAATAAAAATGAATAATAACAATAATAATTATTATAATATTATTATTATTATGATTATTGCTGTTATTATTTTTATTATATTATTTTTATTATATTCTTATGGTTAATTGCACAAAAAAAAATTATAACTGTAATGAATTACAATAATTTTGACAATAATAATAAAATGAACATTCCACTGCTGTTATTATTATTATTATTTATTGTTGTTTTTGTTATCATTATTGACTATTAGTGTAATTACCGGGAAATTATATATGGCGGCAATAATTACAATAATAATATAATCATGATGATAATCATGATAATAATTGCAATAAGGATTAATAATGATGATAATGATGATAATGATGATGATAATGATGATAATGATGGTAGCGATGATGAAAATGATGATGAAAATAATAAGAATGTCCATTTTATAAAAAAAAAACGAAAAAAGAAAAAAAATCCCAAAAGTCGAAAAAAGGGGCCCTAATTCTAGCGAAATATAACCTTTGCAGAGTATAGTCCAAAATGCAGTTTTTGATTTCATTGATGATTTTGGCAATTATTAGGGTAATAATGATAATAATTATCATAATTGTATTAGTCATGACAATAGGATAATACTGAAATTATCATAAAATCATAAGTAATGGCAATAAATTCCAAAAAATATTATTATTATTGTTATTATGAATATTATCATTATTATTATTATTATTATTATATTATTATTATTATTATTATCATTATTATCATTATTATATTATTATTATTATTTTATTATGATAATTATTATTACATTATTATTATTTTTATTATTATTATTATTATTATTATTTTTATTTATTATCATCATCATCATCATTATCATCATCATTATTATTATTATCACTTTTACTATTAGTATAAATACAGAAAAAATGTTATATCTGTAATAATTACAATAATAATGAGAATAATAACAAAAATAATTATTATAATATTATCATTATTATCATTATTGCTGTTATTGTTGTTATTATTATTACTATTTTTCATTATGAGTGTAATTGCCCCAAAATATTATAACTGTAATAATTACAATAATAATGATAGTTTTTTAATAAAAATGAACATTCCAATGGTGCTATTAGTATTATTATTATTATTGTTTTTGTTGTTATTATTATTGGTACTATTAGTTTAATTACGGGAAATTTATATATGGCGTCAATATTACAATAATAATGATAATAATGATGATAATGATGATATAATTGCAATAATGTATATAATATGATGATAAAGATAATAATGAAGATGATAATGATGGTAGCGATGATGATAATGATGATAATAATAAAAATAATGTCCTTTATAAAAAAAAAAAAACGAAAAAAAAGTCGAAAAAGCGCAAATTCTAGTATAATATAGCTTTTGTAGAGTATTTTCCCAAAAATGCCGTTTCTTCGATTTCATTGATGATTTTGGTAATTATTGGGGTAATAATGATAAAAATGATCATAATTTGTATTAGTCATGACAATAGGATAATACGAAAATTATCATAAAATCATAAGGAATGGCAATAATTCCAAAAAAAAAAAAAAAAAAAAAAAAAAAAATTATTGTTATTATTATATTATTATTATTCTTATTATTATTTTATTTAATATTTTTATTATTATCATTATTATTTTTATTATTATTATTATTTTTATTATTATTATTATTATTATCATCATCTCATTTTTATTATTATTACTTTTACTTTTGGGTATAAAACAGAAAAAAAATTATATCCGTAAAAATTACATAATAATGAAAATAATAACAATAATTATTATTATAATATTATTATTGTTATCATTATTGCTGTTATTATTGTTATTAGTATTAATTATTATTCTATATTCATTATGAGTGTAATTGCCAAAAAAAAGATTATAACTGTAAAAATTACAAAAATAATGATAATAATAATAAAAATGAACATTCCAATGCTGCTATTACAATTTTATTATTGTTTTTTTTTGTTATTATTTTTGCTACTATTAGTTGTAATTACCGGGAAAATTATATATGGGGCAACAATTTGGGAAAACAAAAATGATAATAATGATGATAATGATGATTAATAATTGCAATGATTGCAATAAGGGATGATAGTATTATGTAATGATGATAATGATGATGATAAATATGATAATGATGGTAGCGATAAATGAAATGATGAAAATAATAATATAATGTCCAAAAGTGCAAAAGTGCAGAGTATAGTCCAAAATCCCGTTTTTTTTCATTATTGATTTTGGCAATTATTAGGGTAATAATGAAAAAATGATCATAATTGTATCAGTCATGAAGAAATGGGATATATTGAGAATTATGATAATTGCAATGATTGCAATAATGATGATAATAAATGATGATAATGATGATAATGACGGTGGGCGCTTATTATAATTATTATTGCTAATTATTACAGTTATAATATATTTTTAGTAATAATACTAATAATCAAAGTAATAATAAAATAATTAATAATATTAATATAATAATAATGATAATGTCAATAATTTGTTAATCATCAAATGTTATCAAAATTCTCTTTATTTTCACTTTTATCATCATTATTGTCATGATTATAAATTCTGCTAATTATTATCATTATTAACCCTAAAAATTGCCAAAATCATCAAAGAAAATTGAAAAAAACTAAGTTTGGATTTAGTCTGAAAATGCTATATTTCGCTAGATTTTTTCGCTTTTTCGACTTTAGGATTTTTATTTTATTTTACCTCTTTTAATTATAAATGGAGACAATTCCGGTTATTATCATCATTATTATCATGATCATCCTCATTATAAACATGATTATCCTCATTTTTATCATGATTATTATTTTTATTATCGTTATCATCATCATTATCACCAACATCATCATCATTATTGTAATTCTATCATTGTTATAATTATTATCATATTATTGGAATTATTGCAGTTTTAATGAATTTTTTTTTGCAACTATACTAATAAAAACAATATAATAGTAATAACAATAATAATAACAATAATAACGCATTTATATAATTATATATATCTAAATAAAGAGAACTTTGATAACATTTGATGATAATTATATTTTCAATATAATAATAATAATAATAGTAATAATAAATAATAGTAATAATAATAATAATTAATAATTATTATATTTTTACTATTATTATCATTATTACTATTACTATTATTATTATTATTATCATTATTATTATTATTATTATTATTACTATTATTATTACTTTTAATTATTAGTATTATTGCCAAGAAAAAATTATAATTGTAATTTAAAAATAATAATAATAAAAAGTATAATAATTATAATACCAGTCGTTGGTAATATTGTTCTTAATATTATTATTGTTATTCTTGTCATTGTTATTATTTTTTACTGGTAATATTCATTGTAATGATAACAATAATGACAATAATAAGTATAATAAAATAATATAATAATAATAATAATAGTCATTATAATATTGTTATTATATTATTGTTGTTTTTCTTATTATTATTATTATTTTTTCTCGTAGTATAATTGCAAAAATAATTATTATAGCAAAAATAATCACAGTAATAACGATATTAATTAAAATAAAGATATAAATAATTATTATATAATCAGTATTATTGTTATTATTGTTATTACTATTATTTTTTGTTGTTGTTATTAGTATAGTTGAAAAAATTTAAAATTCTAACTGCAATAGTTGTAATAATAATGATAAAAGTTTGTAATAACGATGATAATAATTGCAATAATGAAGATAAAGAGATAACGAAAATAAAGGTGATAATGATGAGATAATGATGATAATGATGATATTGATGTGCCCATATAATAAAAAAATGTAAAAGACAAAAAAATTTCCCAAAAATCGAAAGAGCTTTCAACATCTAGGGAAATAAGTCTTGAGACTCTAGTCCAAAGTGACGTTTTTTTCGATTTCTTTGTGATTTAGGAATTATTAGGGTAATGATGATAATAATTACCCGAATTGTATGGCCAATAATGATGAAAAAGTGAGAATAAAGAGAATTTTGATAACATTTAATGATTATTAATATCACTGATATTATAATTTTTATCATTATTATTATTATTATTATTATTGTTGTTGTTGTTGTTGTTCTTGTAATTATAATAACAGTTATTATTATTATTATTACTTATTACTTATTAATATTATTGAAAATATATTATAACTGTAATAATAACAATGATAATAATAGTAAGTATAATAATAATAATAGCCGTTATAATATTGTTATTAATATTATTATTGTTATTATTATAATTCTTATTATTTTTACTGGTAGTATGATTGGAAAAATAATTATTATAACAGTAATAATTTCAGTAATAACGATATTAATGAAAATAATGATGTAAATAATTATTATAAAATCGTTATTATTGTTATTGTTATTTCTATTACTATTATTATTGTTGTTCTTATTAGTATAGTTGGAAAAATATAGATTATAACTGCAATAATTGCAATAATAATGATAATAATTGCAATAATGATGATAATTGCAATAATGATGATAATAATTGCAATAATGATGATAATGATGATGATAATGATAGTAATGAAGATAATCACGATAATAATGATAATAATAACAGGAATTGTGTCCATATATAATAAAAAGGGAAAAGAAAAAAATTACCAAAAGTCGAAAAAGCGGCAAAATCTAGCGAAATATTGCCTTTGCAGAGTATACTCCAAAATTAAGTTTTCGCGATTTCTTTGATGATTTTGGATATTAGGGTAATAATGATAATAATTGCGAGAATTGTATTAATCATGACAACAATGATGATAAAAGTGAGAATAAAGAGAATTTTTTAACATTTCATGATTATTAATATTATTAATATTATCATTATTATCATATTATTATTATTATTATTATTTATTATCATTATTATTATTATTATTATTATTATTATCATTATTATTACTCTTTTAATTATTAGTATCATTGCCAAAAATATATATTATAACTGCAATAATAACAATGATAATAATAATAATAAGTATGATAATAATATTATTAAATATTTTATTAATATTATCATTGTTATTATTATCATTATTATTTTTACTGGTAGTATAATTACAAAAATAAATTATTATAACAGCAATAATTACAGTAATAACGATATTAATTGAAATAATGATAAAATAATTATTTAAAACTGTTATTATTCTTTTGTTATTACTATTATTATGTTATTTGGTATAATTGCAAAAAAATATATTATATCTGCAATATTTGCAAAAATAATGATAATAATTGCAATAATGATGATAATAATTCGATAATGATGATAATGATGAGGATAATGATGATGATAACGATAATAATGAGATAATCATGATAATAAAGATGATAATAATAGGAATTGTGTCCTATATAATAAGAAAGTAAAAGATAAGAATACTGAAATTTCGAAAAAGCAGCAAAATAGAGCGAAGTATAGCCTTACGAGAGGATACTCCAAAATGACGTTTTTTCGATTTCTTGATGGTATTGGGAATTATTAGGGTAATAATGATAATAATTGCGAAAATTGTATTAATCATGACAATAATGATGATAAAAGGGAGAATAAATGGAATTTTGATAACAATAGATGATTATTAATATCATTATTATTGTTATTGTTATTATTATTATTATTATATTTGTTATTATTATTACTATTTTCATTATTATTATTATTATTATCATTATTATTATTATTATTATTACATTAATTATTAGTATTATTGCCAAGAAATATATTATAATTTTAATAGTAACAATAATAATAATAATAAGTATAATACTAATATTACTAGTCATTATAATATTGTTATTTAATAATATCATTTGTTATTATTATGACATTAATAATTGTTATAACCATTAATAAATACAGAAAAACGATATTAAAATTTAAAAAAAAAAAAATAATTTTTATAAAATCGTTATTATGGTTGTATTATTGTTATTACTATTATTATTGTTGTTGTTATTTGTATAGTTGCAAAAAATTATATAACTGTAATAATTGCAATAATAATGATAATAATTGCAATATGATGATAATAATTGCAATAATGTGATAATATTGCAATAATTATCATAAGATAATGGTAATGATGATAATGATGACGAACGTTTAATAAAGAGATAATAATAACAATAATGATGATATAATAAAAAAATGTATATAAAAAGGTAAAGAAAAAAAATCGAAATTCGAAAAGCAGCAAAATCTGGGTTGAAATATAGCCTTTTTAGAGTATACTCCAAAAAACGTTTTTTTTTTTTTTTTTTTTTTCTTTTGATGATTTGGCAATTATTAGGGTTATAATGATAATAATTACCAGTTTGTATTAATCATGACAATAATGATGATAAAAATGAAAATAAGGAATCTGAAAAAATTTGATGATTATTAAAATAATATTATCATTACTATTATCATTATTATTATTATTTATTATTATTATTATTTTAATTATTAGTATTTTTGCCAAAAATATATACAAATAACTGTAATAATAACAATAATAATAATAATAATAATAATAATAATAAATGATAATAATAATAATAAAAAGTATAATAATAATAATGCTAGTCGTTATGATTATTGTTATTAATATTATTATTTTTATTATTATTATTATTGTTGCTGTTATTAGTATAGTTGCAAAATTTTATAATATAACTGCCATAATAATGATAATAATTGCAACAATGATGATAATAATTGCAATAATGATGATAATAATTGTAATAATGATGATAATGATGATGATAACGATAATAATGATGTAGGAATGATAATAATGATGATGATAACAGGAATTCTGTCCCATATAAAATAAAAAAGGAAAAAGAAAAAAACATAAAAAAGTCGAAAAGGGAAAAATCTAGCGATATATTGCCTTTTAGAAAATGCTCCAAAATTATTTTTTTTCATTTCTTTCATGATTTTGGTCATAATTAGGGCAATAATGATAATAATTACCAGAATGGTATTAATCATGACAATAATGAGGAATTAATTTTGGATAACATTTGATAATTATTAATATTATTAATATCAACATTATTATCATTTTCATTATCATTTTATTATTATTACTACTTTAATTATTCGTGTTATTGCCAAAAATATTTATAACTGTAATAAACAACAAAAATAATAATAATAAATATAATAATAATAATAAAATTCATTATAATATTTTTCATTAATATTATTATTGTTTATTATTATCATTATTATTATTTTTACCGGTAGTATAATTGCAAAAATAATTTTATACATTAATAATTACAGGAATAACGATATTATTAAAATAATGATATAAATAAAATTATAAAATCTTTATTTTTGTTTTTATTACTGTTATTACTATTATTGTTGTGTTTATTATAGTTGGAAAAAAATATAACTACCATAATTGCAATAATAATGATAATGACGATAACAATAACAATCATGATAATAATGATGATAATAACAGGAATGGTGTCCATATATAATAAACTTTAATTATTACAATAATAACTATATTAATTAAAAGAAGATATAAATCATTTATTACAGAATCGTTACTATTGATATTATTTTTGTTATTACTATTATTTTTGTAATTATTAAAATAATAAAAAAAAACATATTTATAAACTGTAATAATTTCAATAATAATGATAATAATGATGAAATAATTCTAATAAGATGATAATAATTCATATAATGATCATAATAATGATAATAACTTATGAAAATAACAGTAATCCCTGTCCATTTTTAATAAAGATAAGGAAAAAAGACACAGTGGTTAAAATCTTGCGAAATATAGCATAGTAAAGTATACTGCAAAATGCCGTTTTTTTATTAAATAATGAATTTGGTAATTATTAGGGTAATAATGAAAATAAGTATCAGAACTGTATTCGTCATTGACAAAAATGATGATAAAAAATGCTAATAATGAGAATTTCGATAGAATTTCATTATTATTATAATTATAACAAAACAAAAACAACAAAACAACAACAATAATAATAATAATAATAATAATAATAATAATGATAATAATGATAATAATAAAAATGATAAAAATAATAAAAAAAAATAATATAATCATTGTTATTATCACTGTTAATATTATTGTATTATTATTATCATATTAATATTTTTATTACTATTATAAATTTTATTATTATTATTCTTACCAAAAATGTATTATAACTAATAATAACAATTATAATGATAGCAGTGATAATAAAAATAATAATTATAATAATGTTGTTATTATTATTGTTGTTATTATTATCATTATCATTACTTTTATTTTTAGCATAATTAAAAAACAAAACTTATTATAACTGTAATAATTACAATAATAACGATAATAATTAAAAGAAAGATATAAATAATTATAAAAGTGTTATTATTGATACTATTATTGTTATCACTATTATTGTTTTTGTAATTATTAGTATGATTGAAAAAAAGATAACTGCAATAATTGCAATAATGATGATAATACTGATGATAATGATGAATATCATGATAGTGATGATGATAATGATAATAATAATGATGATTAAACAGTAATCGTGTCCATTTAATAAAAAAAGGAAAAAGAAAAAAATCACAAAATTCCAAAAAGTGGCAAAATCTAATGCAATATACTCTTATGAGAGTAAACTCCAAAATGCGCTCTTTTCACTATCAATGATGATTTTGGTAATTTGTAGGATAATAATGATGATAAAATTAAGAAAAATGAGAATTTCGATAAAATTTCATGATCATAATAATTATAATAGTAATAATAATAGTAATAATAATAATAATTATTATTATTACTTTTATTATCACAATTATTATTATTATTATTATTATTATTATTACTATTATCATTATTGCTATTATTACTGTTACTACTAATAATAGTTATTCTAATATTGTTTATTATTATTATTATAGTTTTTGTTATTATCATCATTATTACTTTTATTATGTATAATTTCAAAAACCCTTATTATAACTATTAATTAATATAATAACAATAATAATGAGAAGGATGATGATATTGATCATAATAATTTCAATAATGATAATAATGATGATAACGATAGTGATTATGATAATGATGATAAAAGTAACCGTTTCCATTTTAAATTAAAAAAAGAAAATGAAACAAATTCCCAAAAGTCGAAAAAGCGGAAAAATCTAGCGACATATAGCCTTTTGAGACTATACACAAAATACAGTTTTTTTCGATTTCATGATGATTTTGGGAATTATTTGGGTAATAATGATAATAATTATCATAATTGTATTAATCATGACATAATGAGGATAAAAATGAAAATATATAATAATAATAATAATAATAATAATAATAATGATATGAAAATTTAATAATAATGATAATAATAATAATAAAATAATAATAATAATAATAATTATTATTACTATTGTCATAACTTATGATTTTTATTATTATTTTTATATATTTTTTAAAAATCATTATTACATAAAAACAAATTATAACATTAATAAACAATAATAATTATGGGTGTGATAATAATAATAAAAATTTAGTCATTATAATAATGTTATTATAATTATTGTATTATTACCATTATTAGCGTAAAACTTCGCTATCATTACTCAAGTATGAGTAGTAGGTAATGTCTATGGATCTAGTAAGATCCTAGTTGCACACTCCTTTTAGTGGGTCGTGTGGCACGGATGGTTTAGCACTGGGCCTCCGGTTTCATACCTGGAGTGACCTAGGTTCGAGTCCGGGTCAGGGGGGGTTTTGTTATTTAATAATATTGATGCTAGGGGGTAATAATATTAATAATTATTATTTTATAATGTTATTATATTATTATCATTATTATTATTGTTTTTATCCTTTTTTGTTACTTTTATTATTAATATAATTCCCAAATACACTTTTTTTTAATTATAATAATTACAATAATAAAAATGATGTTTAAAATCGTTATTATAGATATCATTATGGTATTACTATTTTTAATTGTTGTAATTATTAGTATAATAAAAATATCATATATTATAACTGCAATGATAATATTATTATAATAATTGCAATAATGATGATAAAGATAGTATAATGATAATAATGATGATTATAAGGATATAATGACATAATGATGATAATAACGATAGTAACGATGATAATGATGATAATAATGACGATAATAATAGTAATTGTGTCCATTTTTTAATAAAATAAAAAAAATCCCAAATGTTGAAAAACCTGTCAATCTAGTGAAATCTAGTGACTTTTGAGAGATTACTCCAAATTCCCGATTTTTTAATTTCAATGATTTTGACAATCATTAGGATAATAATAATATTTATCAGCATTGTATTAATCATGACAATGATAATGATAAAAAAAGATAATAATGAGAATCTTGGTAAATGTTTCATTATAATGATGATAACTATAATAATAATATTGTATTATCACTATTTTTATTATTATTTAGACTTTTATTATTATTATTATTATTATTATTATTATTACCAAAAAATGTATTATAATTGTTTTAATAACAATAATAATGATAGTGGTGCTAATAATAATAATAATAACAGTTATTGTATTAATATTATTATTATTATTATTATTATTATTATTATTATTGTTATTATTACTTTTATTATTAGTATAATTGCAAAAACACATATTATAATTGTAATAATTACAACAATAACGATAAAAATTTAAAGATATAAATAATATTATAAAACCGTTATTATTGATATTATTATTGTTATTACTATTGCTATTTTTGTAATTATTAGTATAATTCAAAAAACATATATTACAACTACAATAATTGAAATGATAATGATAATAAGGATGATAATGATGATAATAATTTTCAAAAATGATGATAAAGATAATAATAATGATAGTAATGATGATAATGATGATACTAATGATGGTAATAATAGTATCGTGTCCATTTCTAATAAAAAAGGAAAAAGAAAATAAATCCCCAATGTCGAAAAAGCGGAAAAATCTAGCGCAATATACATATATGTGAGTACTCAAAAATGCCGTTTTTCCATATCAGTGATGATTTTGGCAATTATTAGGGTAATAATTATAAAAATTATCATCATTGTATTAATCGTGACAATAATGATGATAAAAATGAGATCAATGAGAATTTCGATAAAATTTCATGATTATTATAATTATAATAATAATAATAATGATAATAATAATAATAATAATAATTATTATTATTATTATCATTATTATTAATGATATTATTATCATTACTTTTTTTTATTCTTATTATGTTTTTTTATTATTATTATTTTGAAAAATGTATTATAATTGTAATAATAACAATAATTACAATAAGAATCACAATGATGATGATAATGATCAGGATAATTACAATAATGATGGTAAAGTTAATAATAATGAGGATGATAATAGTAACCATGTCCACTTTTAATTAAAAATGGAAAAAGAAAAAAAAAATCCCATACATCGAAAGAAGCGGCAAAATCTAGCGAAATATGGCCTTTTGAGATTATACTAGAAATGTATTTTTTCGATTTCAATGATGATTTTGGCAATTATAAGGATGACAATGATAATAATTATTAGAATTGTATTAATCATGAAAATGATGATGATAAAAATAAATTTCGATAAATTTTCATTACAATGATATTAATAATAATAATAATAATAATAATAATAATTATTATTATTATTATTATCAGTATTATTATCATTATTAGAATTATTATTATTACTGTCACTACTTTTATTACAATTAAGACTTTTATTATTATTAATGATACCAAAAAATTGATAGTATTGATGGTATTGATAATAATAAAAATAAGTTATCATAATAATGTTATTATTGTTATTATTATTATTATCATTATTATTTATATTCATGTTATTGCTATTATTGTTTTTGTAATTATTAGTATAATTACAATAACTGCAATAATAATGACAATAATGATGCTAATAATTACAATAATGTTGATAATAATGATGATAATGGTGATGATATAATGTTAATAATCATGTTAATAGGAGTAATCGTGTCTATTTTTAATATAAAAAAGGAAAAAGAATAAAAACACCCAAAATCGAAAAATCTAGTGAAATGTAGCTTTTAGAGCTCTTACTCGAAAATGCTGTTTTTTCGATTTCAATGATGATTTTACAATTAATGGGGTAATAATGATAATAATTATCTGAATTGTATTAATCATTACAATAACGATGATAAAAGAAAATAATGAGAATTTCGATAAAATTTCATTGTCATTATTATAATGATAATAACAATAATAATAATAATATAATAATCATAATAATAATAATAATAACAATAAAATTGATAACAATGATAATATTAATAATAATAATAATAATAATAATAATAATAAATAATTAATTGTTATTATTATTATTATAATTATATTATTATTATTATTATTATTTTATAATATTATTATAAATATTTCCATTAATAATATGACTTTTATTATTATTATTATTACGAAAATACATAATAACTGTAATAATAAAATGATAATGATAGTAGTGATAATATATAATAATTATTATAATAATGTTATTATTATTATTTATTGTTATTATTACAATTTTTGTTGTTGTAATTATATGTATAAATGAAAAAATGAATATATTGTGACTGCAATAATTATAATATAATGATA
>NC_051424.1:15551051-15578551 GCF_015228065.2 Penaeus monodon
AATAAGCCGTTAAATATTGTATTAATATATTATTGTTATTATTATAATTCTTATTATTTTACTGGTAGATGATTGGAAAAATAATTATTATAACAGTAATAATTCAGTAATAACGAATTAATGAAAATAATGATAAATATTATTATAAAATCGTTATTATTGTTATTGTTATTTCTATTACTATTATTATTGTTGTTCTTATTAGTATAGTTGGAAAAATATAGATTATAACTGCAATAATTGCAATAATAATGATAATAATTGCAATAATGATGATAATTGCAATAATGATGATAATAATTGCAATAATGATGATAATGATGATGATAATGATAGTAATGAAGATAATCACGATAATAATGATAATAATAACAGGAATTGTGTCCATATATAATAAAAAGGGAAAAGAAAAAAATTACCAAAAGTCGAAAAAAGCGGCAAAATCTAGCGAAAATTGCCGTTTGCAGAGTATACTCCAAAATTAAGTTTTCGCGATTTCTTTGATGATTTTGGATATTAGGGTAATAATGATAATAATTGCGAGAATGTATTAATCATGACAACAATGATGATAAAAGTGAGAATAAAGAGAATTTTTAACATTTCATGATTATTAATATATTAATATTATCATTATTATCATATTATTATTATTATTATTATTATTATTATTATTATTATTATTATTATTATTATTATCATTATTATTACTCTTTTAATTATTAGTATCATTGCCAAAAATATATATTATAACTGCAATAATAACAATGATAATAATAATAATAAGTATGATAATAATATTATTATAATATATTATCATTGTTATTATTATCATATTAATTTTTTTTGTTGTTTTTTTTCAAAAATAATGATAATAATTGCAATAATGATGATAATAATTGCGATAATGATGATAATGATGAGGATAATGATGATGATAACGATAATAATGATGATAATCATGATAATAAAGATGATAATAATAGGAATTGTGTCCATATATAATAAGAAAAGTAAAAGATAAGAATACTGAAATTTCGAAAAAGCAGCAAAATAGAGCGAAGTATAGCCTTACGAGAGGATACTCCAAAATGACGTTTTTTCGATTTCTTGATGGTATTGGGAATTATTAGGGTAATAATGATAATAATTGCGAAAATTGTATTAATCATGACAATAATGATGATAAAAGGGAGAATAAATGGAATTTTGATAACAATAGATGATTATTAATATCATTCATATTGTTATTGTTATTATTATTATTATTATTATTGTTATTATTATTACTATTTTCATTATTATTATTATTATTATTCATTATTATTATTATTATTATTACATTAATTATTAGTATTATTGCCAAGAAATATATTATAATTTTAATAGTAACAATAATAATAATAATAAGTATAATACTAATATTACTAGTCATTATAATATTGTTATTAATAATATCATTGTTATTATTATGACATTAATAATTGTTATAACATTAATAAATACAGTAATAACGATATTAATTAAAACAAATAAATAATTATTATAAAATCGTTATTATGGTTGTTATTATTGTTATTACTATTATTATTGTTGTTGTTATTAGTATAGTTGCAAAAAATTATATAACTGTAATAATTGCAATAATGATGATAATAATTGCAATAATGATGATAATAATTGCAATAATTATCATAATGATAATGGTAATGATGATATGATGACGATAACGATAATAAAGAAGATAATAATAACAATAATGATGATATAATAAAAAAAATGTATAATAAAAAGGGTAAAGGAAAAAAAATCGAAAATTCGAAAAAGCAGCAAAATCTAGTGAAATATAGCCTTTTTTAGAGTATACTCCAAAAAGACGTTTTTTTTTTTTTTTTTTTTTTCTTTTGATGATTTTGGCAATTATTAGGGTTATAATGATAATAATTACCAGTATTGTATTAATCATGACAATAATGATGATAAAAATGACAATAAGAGAATTCTGATAAAATTTGATGATTATTAAAATAATATTATCATTACTATTATCATTATTATTATATTTATTATATTATTATTTTATATTAGTATTTTTGCCAAAAATATATACTATAACTGTAATAATAACAATAATAATAATAATAATAATAATAATAATAATAATGATAATAATAATAATAATAAGTATAATAATAATAATACTAGTCGTTATGATATTGTTATTAATATTATTATTGTTATTATTATCATTATTATTATTTTTAGTGGTAGTATAATTGCAAAATTAATTATCATAACTAATAATTACAGTAATAACGATATTGATTAAAATAATGATATAAATAATTATTATAAAATCGTTATTATTGTTGTTATTATTGTTATTACTATTATTATTGTTGCTGTTATTAGTATAGTTGCAAAATTTTTATAATATAACTGCCATAATAATGATAATAATTGCAACAATGATGATAATAATTGCAATAATGATGATAATAATTGTAATAATGATGATAATGATGATGATAACAATAATAATGATGATAGGAATGATAATAATGATGATGATAACAGGAATTCTGTCCATATATAATAAAAAAGGCAAAAGAAAAAAACATAAAAAAAAGTCGAAAAAGGGCAAAATCTAGCGATATATAGCCTTTTAAGAAAATGCTCCAAAATTATGTTTTTTCATTTCTTTCATGATTTTGGTCATAATTAGGGCAATAATGATAATAATTACCAGAATGGTATTAATCATGACAATAATGAGGAATTAATTTTGATAACATTTGATGATTATTAATATTATTAATATCAACATTATTATCATTATCATTATATTTATTATTACTACTTTAATTATTAGTGTTATTGCCAAAAAATATATTATAACATTAATAATTACATTAATAACGATATTAATTAAAATAATGATATAAATAAAAATTATAAAATCTTTATTATTGTTATTATTACTGTTATTACTATTATTGTTGTTGTTATTAGTATAGTTGGAAAAAAATATAACTACCATAATTGCAATAATAATGATAATGACGATAATAATGAACATAATCATGATAATAATGATGATAATAACAATAACTATATTAATTAAAAGAAAGATATAAATCATTATTACAGAATCGTTACTATTGATATTATTATTGTTATTACTATTATTGTTGTAATTATTAATATAATAAAAAAAAACATATATTATAACTGTAATAATTTCAATAATAATGATAATAATGATGATAATAATTCTAATAATGATGATAATAATTCATATAATGATGATAATGATGATAATAATTATGAAAATAACAGTAATCGTGTCCATTTTTAATAAAGATAAGGAAAGAAGACACAGTGGTAAAATCTTGCGAAATATAGCATAGTAAAGTATACTGCAAAATGCCGTTTTTTTATTTAAATAATGAATTTGGTAATTATTAGGGTAATAATGAAAATAAGTATCAGAACTGTATTCGTCATTGACAATAATGATGATAAAAAATGCTAATAATGAGAATTTCGATAGAATTTCATTATTATTATAATTATAACAAAACAAAAACAACAAAACAACAATAATAATAATAATAATAATAATAATAATGATAATAAGGATAATAATAAAAATGATAAAAATAATAAAAAAAAAATAATATAATCATTGTTTTTATCACTGTTAATATTATTGTTATTATTATTATCATATTAATATTTTTTATTACTATTATAAATTTTATTATTATTATTCTTACCAAAAATGTATTATAACTAATAATAACAATTATAATGATAGCAGTGATAATAAAAATAATAATTATAATAATGTTGTTATTATTATTGTTGTTATTATTATCAATATTATTACTTTTATTATTAGCATAATTGCAAGAACACTTATTATAACTTGAATAATTACAATAATAACGATAATAATTAAAAGAAAGATATAAATAATTATAAAAGTGTTATTATTGATACTATTATTGTTATCACTATTATTGTTTTTGTAATTATTAGTATGATTGAAAAAAAGATAACTGCAATAATTGCAATAATGATGATAATACTGATGATAATGATGAATATCATGATAGTGATGATGATAATGATAATAATAATGATGATTATAACAGTAATCGTGTCCATTTTAATAAAAAAAGGAAAAAGAAAAAAATCACAAAATTCCAAAAAGTGGCAAAATCTAATGCAATATACTCTTATGAGAGTAAACTCCAAAATGCGCTTTTTTCACTATCAATGATGATTTTGGTAATTTGTAGGATAATAATGATGATAAAATTAAGAAAAATGAGAATTTCGATAAAATTTCATGATCATAATAATTATAATAGTAATAATAATAGTAATAATAATAATAATAATTATTATTACTTTTATTATCACAATTATTATTATTATTATTATTATTATTATTATTATTATTACTATTATCATTATTGCTATTATTACTGTTACTACTAATAATAGTTATTCTAATATTGTTATGATTATTATTATAGTTTTGATTGTTATTATCATCATTATTACTTTATTATTAGTATAATTTCAAAAACCCTTATTATAACTATTAATTAATATAATAACAATAATAATTTAAAGAGAGATATAAATAATTATAATAAAAGCGTAATTATTGATATTATTATTGTTATTAATATTATTGTTCTTGTAATTATTAGTTATTTGACAAAATATATATGGCAACTGAAATAATTGCAATAATAATGAGAAGGATGATGATATTGATCATAATAATTTCAATAATGATAATAATGATGATAACGATAGTGATTATGATAATGATGATAAAAGTAACCGTTTCCATTTTAAATTAAAAAAAGAAAATGAAACAAATTCCCAAAAGTCGAAAAAGCGGAAAAATCTAGCGACATATAGCCTTTTGAGACTATACACCAAAATACAGTTTTTTCGATTTCAATGATGATTTTGGGAATTATTTGGGTAATAATGATAATAATTATCATAATTGTATTAATCATGACAATAATGAGGATAAAAATGAAAATAATAATAATAATAGTAATAATATATAATAATAATAATGATGATGATAATAATAATAATGATAATAATAATAATAATTAATAATAATAATAATAATTATTATTACTATTTTCATTAATATTATGATTTTTATTATTATTATTTATTAATATATTTTTTAAAAATCATTATTACATAAAAACAAATTATAACATTAATAATAACAATAATAATTATAGTGGTGATAATAATAATAATAATAGTCATTATAATAATGTTATTATAATTATTGGTATTATTACCATTATTAGCGTAAAACTTCGCTATCATTACTCAATATGAGTAGATAGGTAATGTCTATGGATCTAGTAGATCCTAGTTGCACACTCTTTTAGTGGTCGTGTGGCACGGATGGTTTAGCACTGGCCTCCGGTTTCATACCTGGAGTGACCTAGGTTCGAGTCCTGGTCAGGGAGGTTTTATTTAATAAATGATGCTAGTGGTAATAATATTATAATTATTATTATTATAATGTTATTATTATTATTATCATTATTATTATTGTTATTATTCCTTTTTTGTTACTTTTATTATTAATATAATTGCAAATACACTTATTTTAATTATAATAATTACAATATAACATGATGATATAAAACGTTATTTAGATATCATTATTGGTATTACTATTAGTATTGTTGTAATTAGTAGTATAATAAAAAATCATATATTATAATTGCAATGATAATAATTATTATAATAATTGCAATAATGATGATAAAGATAGTATAATGATAAAAATGATGATGATAAGGATAGTAATGACGATAATGATGATAATAACGATAGTAACGATGATAATGATGATAATATGACGATAATAATAGTAATGTGTCCATTTTTTAAAAAAATAAAAAAATCCCAAATGTTGAAAAACCTGTAATCTAGTGAAATCTAGTGACTTTTGAGAGATTAACTCCAAATTCCCGATTTTTTAATTTCAATGATTTTGACAAACATTAGGAAATAAAAATATTTTTCGCATTTGTATTAATCATGACAATGATAATGATAAAAAAAAATAATAATGAGAATCTTGGTAAATTGTTTTCATTATAATGATGATAATAATAAAATAATAATAATAATTATTATTATTATTGTTATATCACTATTTTATTATTTATTTTTGACTTTTATTATTATTATTATTTATTATTTTTATACCCCAAAAAAAAGTATTATAATTGTTTTAATAACAATAATAATGATAGTGGTGCTAATAATAATAATAATAACATTATTGATTAACATTATTATTATTATTATTATTATTATTATTATTATTGTTATTATTACTTTTATTATTAGTATAATTGCAAAAACACATATTATAATTGTAATAATTACAACAATAACGATAAAAATTTAAAGATATAAATAAATATTATAAAACCGTTATTATTGATATTATTATTGTTATTACTATTGCTATTTTTGTAATTATTAGTATAATTCAAAAAACATATATTACAACTACAATAATTGAAATGATAATGATAATAAGGATGATAATGATGATAATAATTTTCAAAAATGATGATAAAGATAATAATAATGATAGTAATGATGATAATGATGATACTAATGATGGTAATAATAGTATCGTGTCCATTTCTAATAAAAAAGGAAAAAGAAAATAAATCCCCAATGTCGAAAAAGCGGAAAAATCTAGCGCAATATACATATATGTGAGTACTCAAAAATGCCGTTTTTCCATATCAGTGATGATTTTGGCAATTATTAGGGTAATAATTATAAAAATTATCATCATTGTATTAATCGTGACAATAATGATGATAAAATGAGATCAATGAGAATTTCGATAAAATTTCATGATTATTATAATTATAATAATAATAATAATGATAATAATAATAATAATAATAATAATTATTATTATTATCATTATTATTAATGATATTATTATCATTACTTTTTTTTATTCTTATGTTTTTTATTATCATTATTTTGAAAAATGTATTATAATTGTAATAATAACAATAATTACAATAAGAATCACAATGATGATGATAATGATCAGGATAATTACAATAATGATGGTAAAGTTAATAATAATGAGGATGATAATAGTAACCATGTCCACTTTTAATTAAAAATGGAAAAAGAAAAAAAAAATCCCATACATCGAAAGAAGCGGCAAAATCTAGCGAAATATGTCCTTTTGAGATTATACTAGAAATGTATTTTTTTCGATTTCAATGATGATTTTGGCAATTATAAGGATGACAATGATAATAATTATTAGAATTGTATTAATCATGAAAATGATGATGATAGAAATAAATTTCGATAAATTTTCATTACAATGATATTAATAATAATAATAATAATAATAATAATAATAATAATAATTATTATCAGTATTATTATCATTATTAGAATTATTATTATTACTGTCACTACTTTTATTACAATTAAGACTTTTATTATTATTAATGATACCAAAAAATTGATAGTATTGATGGTATTAATAATAATAAAAATAAGTTATCATAATAATGTTATTATTGTTATTATTATTATTATCATTATTATTTATTATTATTATTATTATTATTATCATTATTATTACTTTTATAATTAGTATAAATGCAAAAACACTTATTATACATTTAATAATTACAATAATAACTATAATAGTTAAAAGAAAGGTATAAATAATTATTATGAAATCATTATTATTGATATTCATGTTATTACTATTATTGTTTTTGTAATTATTAGTATAATTACAATAACTGCAATAATAATGACAATAATGATGCTAATAATTACAATAATGTTGATAATAATGATGATAATGGTGATGATAATAATGTTAATAATCATGTTAATAGGAGTAATCGTGTCTATTTTTAATATAAAAAAGGAAAAAGAATAAAAACACCCAAAATCGAAAAATCTAGTGAAATGTAGCTTTTAGAGCTCTTACTCGAAAATGCTGTTTTTTTCGATTTCAATGATGATTTTACAATTAATGGGGTAATAATGATAATAATTATCTGAATTGTATTAATCATTACAATAACGATGATAAAAAGAAAATAATGAGAATTTCGATAAAATTTCATTGTCATTATTATAATGATAATAACAACAACAATAATAATAATAATAATAATAATAATAATAATAACAATAAAAATTATAATAAATATTAATAATAATAATAATAATAATAAATAATAATAATTGTTATTATTTTTATTATAATTAATATTATTCTTATTATTATTTTATAATATTATTATAAATATTTCCATTAATAATATGACTTTTATTATTATTATTATTACGAAAAATACATAATAACTGTAATAATAAAAATGATAATGATAGTAGTGATAATATAATAATAGTTATTATAATAATGTTATTATTATTATTATTATTGTTATTATTATCATTATTATTATTTCTATTATTAATATAATTGCAAAAACACATTTTATAGCTGTAATAATTACAATAATAACTTTAACAATTAATAAAAAGATACAAATAATTATTATAAAATTGTTATTATTAATACTATTGTTGCTATTACAATTTTTGTTGTTGTAATTATATGTATAAATGAAAAAATAAATATATTGTGACTGCAATAATTATAATATAATGATAATAATGATGATAATGATGAAAAATAATAGCAATAATGATAATAAAAATAATAATAATGATGGTAATGATTATAATGATAATGATAACGATAAAAAGGATGACAAAAATGATAATATTGATAATAATAAGAGTAATACTGTTCATTTTTAATAAAAAAAGGAAAAAGAAAGAAATCCAATAGTATAAAAAGGGGAAAAAAACAAGCGAAATATGCCTTTTCAGAAAAAATCCTAAATGCCGTTTTTTCGATTTCAATGATTTTTGGCCCCTTTATTGATAAATAATTTAAAAATTTTATCGGAATTTGTTTTGAATCATGACAATATTGATAAAAATGAGATTAATGAGTTTTTGAAAAAATTCCTTTATAAAAATGATAATAATATAAAATAATAAAACAAATTTTATTATTATTTATTATTACTATTATTATTATTATTTTTTTATTATTATTATTAATTATTACTTTTACTATTATTATTATTATTTTTATTTTTATTATTACTTTGTTTTTTATTTTATTATTATTATTATCATTATTTTTATTATTATTATTAGTAGTATAGTAGAAAATAGTATTAGTTGTAGCAATAATTATAATAGTTATCTTTATTTTATTGTTATTTTTTATCATTATTATTATTTTTTTATTAGATAATTGCAAAAAAAAGACTGTAATAATTACTATAAAAACGATTAAAATTAAAAAAATAATATAAATAATATTTAAAACCGGATTATTATTTTTATTATTACTTTTAGTGGAGAGTTTTCTATTGTATTAGTATTGTTGTTATTTTAGATAATTACCAAAAAATATTAAAACTGCAAAAATGTAAAAATAATTTGATAATGAAAAAAGTAAAGCTTCGATTTTTGTTAGTATTATTTTTTATTATTCTTTCTCTCTTTTTATTAATTACTATTAGTATAAGGGAAAAAATAATTATAGACAAAAAATGCGTTTTTTCGATTTCTTTGATGTTTTTGGGAAAATTATTAGGCTAGTAATAATAATAAATGATCTAATTTATTAGTCAGACTAAGAAATTTTGAAAATTATCAAAAATCACAAGTAAGGGGAAAAATAGCAAAAAATTATTATTATTGTTTTTAAATATTATAATTTTATTATTATTATCATTTTAAATTATCATTTATGGTTATTATTATTAAACTTAATAATTAAATAAAAATGAAAAAATAATAATAAAAATTATTTTTGTTACGCCGGTTCGCCTCATCTCTCGGCCACCAACACAAACGGTGGAAACGGCTGTTATATACAGGGTCGTGAACAAAACAGCTCAAGGGCACCGAGCACCACAGCCCAAAACCCCAGGAGAGAAAACCCCAAAGGGGCGGGGCAGGGCACGAAGTAAAACAAAAATGACAGTCTTTCCTTTTATTTCACAAGTTTTTTTCCCCGTACATTTTTCTTAGGCCCAATACGGGGGGAAACCAGCATGTCAACTGCACGATACAGTTATAACGGGGCAAAAAACGTTTATGGGCACAAGGGCACCGAGGTCTTCACAGGAGCAGCCCCCAACCCCGCGTCCCCCGGGGAGCGTTCCTCCGCTCCCCCGCTCACAGCCAGTTTGTCATGTTTCCCCGGGTCCCTTCATGTTAAAGATGTTTCGCACAGAGACAAAGACCCGGGCGTAGCACTATCCCCCCCTATCAAGCGGGACCCCCGTCGCTCGTCATATCTAAACCTGAAAAAATTACAAAAATTTTAAAATAAAATCAGTTTCAAAACAAAAAAATCTTTTCCGCGCTTTTTCTTCGCTCTCACTGGGGTCGCTCTGGAAGAGGTGGGGCGGCGGTTGTTTGGCAGTGGCACCAGAGGGGTTCCTCCCCCAAGACGGCTCATGGTCACCATGACGTCTCTGATCGCCTCACCGTCAAATGCTCTCCTGATCTCGGTCACGTTGCCACCCCTCATCACCGCTAGGGGGCTAACTTCATCTTCTTTTTCACCATGGACCCGGGAGTTATTTCTGGCCAGGGTAACCCCCACAGCCGGTGCGCCAAGCCCTGGGGAAGTCAGGCAACGGCCCCACCAACCAACTCCTCGCCCCCCAAACGCTTTCGGACCCCACTTCCTCAAAAAGTGCCCAGCTTTGCACCAGCTGGCACCAGGTCCTTATTGGGGAATTTAGCTCCAACAGTAACAACCCCCCCCCTGGTCCAAAAAGGTTCCCCCCAAAACCGCTACGCCATCGCCACTGCGATTTTGAATGGGCTAAACAGGCCCCACCCCACGCTCACTTTGACAGCGACACCGGATTCAGAATCGCCCTGGGGGAAAGGTGCAGCGCTCAGCCGTAATACCTCTGCCCCCAAACCCTTTGGGAAGAAAGGGCACATTTTCACCATGCACCCCCCAGCCTCCGTCCAAGGTCGACACCGCCTTACTCTGCTCAGGTGTCAAGGCCCAGCAACAGTGCTCGCCCAGATCACCCCAAATACACCGGGCAGCGCTGCACCGTTTTTGCCCACCCCCAAATACGAGCCCCACTGGCCCTTGAGCTGCACACAATGTCCCGTGACACCACACAGTCTTGTGGTGCATCTGGGGAAATTTCATATGGCCAAATATCAGGCCGCACAGGGCTTTTTCAGCCCCAGTGCCACTGTCAGGGAGCATGGCTTTCCCCTATTTAGCCCTCCACCTGCATCGTGCTGGTTTGACGGCAGCTTACCCCAATCGGGGCCCCGGGGAACCGATTAGGTGGGTTTCGGCCCCCTTCTCCAGCCTTTTTCCCCCTTACCATTTTTCCTTAGCCTTGGAAAGCGCTCGGATGGTGACCATACCTGCCACAGTCCTTACAGCCCGCTGGAAGCACAATCCGTCCGGGTTTAGAGGACGTGTTCTCCGCTCCCTCTGACACGACATCTGTGCCCTACTCTCCGCGCCCAACAAAGCCGGAAAGTTTTTGGGCTCACCTTCCTCAAAGTATTTTCCCACTTTAGCCTTCCGGCCCGGGGTCACGGCGGGGTGAGCAGTGGCCCTAGCCACTGGGTTTTCCCTTTAGGAAAGGGCCCCAACTCCAAGGCCCCCGCCAGCCCACCTGCAGGGCCCCAGGGGGTGCCGGGTTGACGTAGATTTTCGCTGGGTCCTTAAAGCGCAACAAAGAAATCACGGGCCAGGACCACGATCATCTCTTCCCCCAGGCAGGGTCGACCTCCTACCAGCGCCCACATCCTGCGCCGCTGGGAAGTGTTCGCCCCGCCACGAGTCGCTTTTCAAATGGGCCCATATCCTCGGGCCGGGGGTGGTGCCCGAAAAGGCGTTTCAAAACCCCTGCCACGCGGGGGTAAGAGGGGAGTTGGGATGGGGGCAGATTCCCCCCACTTCCCCGCGGGGCCCCTTAAAGCTGTTACCATGCAGGGCCTTCTTTTCCGGCTCCAGCCCCGGGCATATGCCACATTTCAAAAATTGGGCGAATATCCTCCCCGGCCCCCCTTCCCGTCGTACTGAGCTGCTTACCTTTACAAAAGTCTGGAGGCCGGGGGGCGCAGGGGGGAGAACGCGTGCCGTGAATAAAAACCTGGGGGGGGGGAAGGGGGTGGGGAGGCAACGAGGCGGGGTTTACCCGGGGCCGAGTTTTCCGCCCCCCTATACCCAAGGGGGCGATTCCGATGGGTCCCCAGCCCTTTTGCAGCGACCACTGGCTGGACACGACGCTGCAGGCCCGGGGGGTTCCCGCCACAGACCCAGACAGACCCCAGTAAACTGATACTCTGGGTCTGTTTCCAGAACCTCGTCTGCCTTTTCGCTTGCAACGTTTCACCCCGTGACGCTTCTTTCCCCCTTCCCCTTTCCCCCCTCAGGCCCTGAACCCCCGCCCTTCAGGTATGCACCCCCCCATCAGTTCACTCTTCACACTGTTGAGGCATTGTCGGTTTACTTGAGTCCCATCTTCAAGATGCAAATTGTCTGTAGCCCTCAACAAGTTGGGAGAAAATGTTTCCCCTGCCCTTTCCCTTTCCTGCATCTCGAGAGATGGTGGCCTGCTCGCGTGCCCCTGTGCTGTCTTCTGCCTTTGTGCCATTTCCCCCTCATCCGGCCAGCATGGTAGTGATAAGTCAAACTGGCTCGGGTTACCCATCGTGCCCGCCTCATCATGCCTCCCCTCGCTCATGGCTGCCGCCATCTTGGGGGACATGATAAATCGGCGCGTCACTGATCAAATACACAAACCCACTCCTGACCCATTTTTTACCCCCGGGCGCCTCGTTCTCGGGCCCCCAACCAAAGCAGGCTAGGCGACGGCGTTTTATATACAGGGTCGGAACACTGAAAAGCTCCAAGAGGCACCGACACCACAGGTCCCGAACACAGGAGAGGAAAAGCCAAGTGGGGAGGGAGGGCACGAATAAACACAAAAAGACAGTCTTTTCCCTTTTTTTAACAAGTTTTTTACCCACACATTTTTTATAGGCACAATACAGGGGGGGAAAACCCGCATGTCACACGTACAAAAGCTTATAAAGGGGGAACACAACGTTATCAGGTCACAAGGGGACACACGAGGGCTTCACAGGAGCCACCCAAAGGCGTCTCCCCGGGTTGTTCCTCCCCTCACAGCCCGTTTTTGTATGTTTCCCAGGTCCCTTCATGTAACACATGTTTCGCACGAGACAAAAACCCCGGCGTAGCATTATTATATTGTCATTGGCATCATTATTGTTCTTATTATTGTTATTATTATTATTATTATTATTATTATTATTATTATTATATTTATTATGAGTATAATTCCCCCCAAAATATTAAAACAGTAATAATTACAAAAATAATGATAATAATAATAAAAATGAACATTCCAATGCTGTTATTACAATTATTGCTATTGTTTTTATTGTTATTATTATTGCTACTATTAGTGTAATTACAAGAAAAATACATATGGCGGCAATAATTACAATAATAATGATAATAATGATGATAAAGATGATAATAATTGAGATAACTACAATAATGATGATAATGACGATAATGATGATAATAATGATGATAATGATGGTAGCGATGATGATAATGATGAAAATAATAATAATAATGTCCATTTATAATAAAAAACGAAAAAAAAAAAAAATCATAAAATCATAAGTAATGGCAATAATTGCAAAAATATTTTTATTATTATTATTATTATTGTTATTAATTTAATCATTAATATTATTATTATCATTTTTAATATTATCATTATTATTATTATCATTATTATTATTATTATTATTATTATTATTATTATTATTATTATTATTATTATTATTCATTATTATTTTTATTATTATTATTTTTCTATTTTATCATTATTATTGTTATTATTATTATTATTATTATTATTATTATTATTATTATTATTATTATTATTATTATTATTACTTTTACTATTAGTAAAAATAAATAAAAAAATATTATAACTGTAAAAATTACAATAATAATGAAAATGATAATAATAATTATTATTATAATATTGTCATTGTTATCATTATTGCTGTTATTATTGTTATTATTACCATTATCATATTTATTAGGAGTGTAATTGCCCAAAAAAATATTATAACTGTAATAATTACAATAAAAATGATAATAATGATAAAAATGAACATTCGAATGCTTTTATTACAATTATTATTATTGTTTTATTGTTATTATTATTGCTACTATTAGTGTAATTACCGGAAAAATATATATGGCGGCAATAATTACAATAATAATGATAATAATGATAATAATGATTATAATGATGATAATAATTGCAATAAGTAAAATAATGATGTTAATAATAATAGTAATGATGGTAATGATGATGATAATGATGACAATGCTGGTAGCGATGATGATAATGATGATAATAATAATAATGTCTTTATAATGAAAAACGAAAAAAGAAAAAAAATCCCAAAAGTCGAAAAAGCGGCTAATTCTAGCGAAATATAACCTTTGCAGAGTAATAATTGTATTAGTCATGACAATAGGATAATATTGAGAATTATCATAAAATCATAAGTAATGGTAATAATTTTAATATTATTATTATGATGATTATTATTATTATAATTATTATTATTACTACTACTACTACTAGTACTACTACCATACATATTATTATTGTTATTATTATTTTTATTATTATTATCATTATTATTATTACTATTATTATTATTATTATTATTATTATTATTATTATTATTATTATTATTATTATTATTACTTTTACTATTAGTATCAATACAAAATAAAATATAACTGTAATAATAACAATGATAATGAAAATAATAATAATAATAATTATTAGAATATTGTCATTGTTATCATTATTGTTGTTGTTATTGTTATTATTATTATTATTATATTTAATATGAGTGTAATTGCCCCCCAAAATATTATAACTGCAATAATTACAATAATAATAATAATAATAATAATAATAATAATAATGAAAACGAATATTCCAATGCTGTTATTATAATTATTGTTATTGTTTTTATTTATTGTTATTATTATTGCTACTATTAGTGTAATTACCAGAAAAAAAATATATGGCGGATATAATTACAACAATAATAATAATATTGATGATAATGATGATAATAATTGCAATAATTGCAATAATTATGGTAATAATGATGATAATGATGATATTGATGATGATAATGATGATAATGATGGTAGCGATTATGATAATGAGAATAATAATGATAATAATAAAAAGAAAAAAAATCCCAAAAGTCGAAAAAGCGCAAATTCTAGCGAAATATAGCCTTTGCAGAGTATAGTCCAAAATACCGTTTTTTCGATTTCATTGAGGATTTTGGTAATTATTAGGGTAATAATGATAATAATGATCATAATTGCATTAGTCATGACAATAGGATAATATTGAGAATTATCATAAAATCATAAGTAATGGCAATAATTCAAAAAAAAAAAAAAAAAAAAAATCTTATTCTTATTCTTATTCTTATTATTATTATTATTATTATTATCATCATCATCATTATTATTATTATTATTTTTACTATTAGTATAAATACGGAAAAAAAAATATATCCGTAATAATTACAATAATAATGAAAATAATAACAAAAATTTTTATTACAATAATATTATTGTTATCATTATTGCTGTTATTATTGTTATTATTATTATTATTATTATTATTATTATTATTATATTCCTTATGAGTGTAATTGCCCCCCCAAAAAAAATTATAACTGTAATAATTACAATAATAATGATAATAATAATAAAAATGAACATTCCAATGCTGTTATTACAATTATTATTATTGTTTTTAGTGTTATTATTATTGCTACTATTAGTGTAATTAACGGAAAATTATATATGGCAGCAATAATTACAATGATAATGATAATAATGATGATAATGGTGGTAGCGATGATGATAATGATGATAATAATAATAATAATGTAAATTTATAATAAAAAATAACGAAAAAAAAAAAAAAATCCCAAAAGTCGAAAAAGCTGCCAATTCTAGCGAAATATAGCCTTTGCAGAGTATAGTCCAAAATGCCGTTTTTTCGATTTCATTGAAGATTTTGGCAATTATTAGGGTAATAATGATAATAATGATCATAATTGTATTAGTCATGACAATAGGATAATATAGAGAATTATAATAAAATCATAAGTAATGGCAATAATTCCAAAAAAATATTATTATTGTTATTATAAATATTATCATTATTATCATTATTATTATTATTATTATTATTATCATTACTATCATTATTATTATTATTATCATCATCATTATCATTATTATTATTATTACTTTTACTATTAGTATAAATATAGAAAAAATATTATATCCGTAATAATTACAATAATAATGAAATTAATAACAATAATTATTATTATAATATTATTATTGTTATCATTATTGCTGTTGTTATTATTATTATTATTATTATTATTATATATTATGAGTATAATTGCCCAAAAAAAGATTATAGCTGTAATAATTACAATAATAATGATAATAATAATAAAAATGAACATGCCAATGCTGTTATTACAATTATTATTATTGTTTTTATTGTTATTATTATTGCTACTATTAGTGTAATTACCGGAAAATTATATATGGCAGCAATAATTACAATAATAATGATAATAATGATTATGAATATTTGCAATAATTGCAATAATGATGATAATGATGGTAGCGATGATGATAATGATGATGATAATAATAATGATGTCCATTTATAATAAAAAAACGAAAAAAGAAAAAAATCCGAAAAGTCGAAAAAGCGGAAAATTCTAGTGGAGGAGACTCCAAAATTCCGTTTTTTCGATTTTATTGATGATTTTGGCAATTATTAGGGTAATAATGATAATAATGATCATAATTGTATTAGTTATGACAATAGGATAATATTGAGAAATATCATAAAATCATAAGTAATGGCAATAATTCCAAAAGAATATTATCATTATTGTTATTATTAATATTATCAGTATTATTATTATTATTATTATTATTATTATTATTATTATTATGATTATTATTATTATCATCATCATTATTATTATTATTACTTTTACTATTAATTTAAATACAGAAAAAAATATATCCGTAATAATTACAATAATAATGAAAATAATAACAAAAATTATTATTATAATATTATTATTGTTATCATTATTGCTGTTATTATTGTTATTATTATTATTATTATCATATTCATTATAAGTGTAATTGCCCCAAAAAAGATTATAATTGTAATAATTATAATAATAATGATAATAATAATAAAAATGAACATTCCAATGCTGTTATTATAATTATTATTGTTACGCCAGTCGCCTCGTCTCTCTGCCACCAACACAAGGCAGGCTAGGCAGACGGCGTGTTATATACAGGGTCGTGAACACTGAACAGCTCCAAGAGGCACCGAACACCACAGCCTCCCAGAACACCAGGAGAGGAAACGCCAAGTGGCGAGGCAGGGCACGAAGTAAACACAAAATGACAGTCTTTCCTTTATTTACACAAGTTATTTACCCGTACACTTTTCTATAGGCACAATACAGGGGGGAAACCAGCATGCACACAGCCAATTACAGCTTATAACAGGGCAACACCAGGTTTATCTCAGGTCACAAGGGCGCACACGAGGTCTTCACAGGAGCAGCACCCAACTCCGTCTCCCGGCTGTTCCTCCGCCTCCTCCGCTCACAGCCAGTTTGCTCATGTTTCCCCAGGCCCCTTCATGTAAACACATGTTCGCACAGAGACAAAGACCCACTGGCATAGCACTATCCCCCTATCAAGCAGACGACCCGTCTGCTCGACATATCTAAACCTGAAAACAAACTACATAAAAATTTAAAAAAAATCAGTTCTCAGAAACACAAAATCTTTCATCCAGCGCGCTTTCTTCGCTCTCGCTGGGGTCTCTCTGGAGGAGGTGTGGGCGGCGGTAGATTGGCAGTGGGACCAGAGGGGTATCTCCTGCCCCAAGACCTGGCTCATGGTCACCATTAAAGTCTGCTGCATCCCCCTCACCGTCCAAATGCTCGTCCTCATCCGGTCGGGTGTCGCCACGCCTCATGCCGCTACTGGGGCTAACTTCATCTTCTTTTTCACCATGGCCCCAGGAGTAGCTTCCTGGCCCATGGTAACGCCACAGCCGGTCCACATGGACAACCGACGGTCGTTTTCGCCCTCTGCAAATTTTGATAGGTGACATCAGAGAGGGGCCGCTACCCGTGTATGGCCCTTCCCGGGGGCTCTGTAGCTTCGGCGAGAGCCCTCGCTTCCGACGCAGGTTATGCAGCCACACTCTGTCAACTATGTTGTACCTCACTTCCCTTTTTGCGCCGGCATAGGTCTCCTTCGCCGGGTTTAGGGCGCTCCGGTGCGCCAAGTCCTCGAGGAAGTCAGGCAACGGCCCACACCAACCACTCCTGCTCCCCGACGACTCTTCTGGATGCTGCACTCTCACAAGTGCCCAGCTTGCACCAGCTGGCCCCTTCAGGTCCTTGGGTGGAGAAGTTAGCTACCAACACGTAACTAACCCTCCCCGGGCCCCAACAAGGCTCCGCCCCAACCGCTACGCCATCAGCCGCTGCAGGTTTTGAATGGCCTCCATGAGGCCCTCTACTTCACGCATCATTTTTGGACAGTCGACACCGGATTCTAGACTCTGTCCTGGGGGCAAGTGCAGTCGCTCAGCCGTAACTACCTCTGCACAGCCAACCTCTGGAAGCAAGGGCACATCTTCACCGTGCCCCCTCCCCAGCTTCCATCCAAGGTCGACACAGCCTTACTCTGCGTCAGGTAGTCAAGGCCCAGCAAGCAGTGCTCGTCCAGATCGGCCACATACACCGGCAGCCGCTGCACCGTGCTGCCCCACGCCAATACGAGCCTCCACTGGCCCCTTGAGCTGCACACAATGCCCTGTGACACCACACAGTCTCTGTGGTGCATCTGGAAGTCGCATAGGGGCCCAAAACATATCAGGCCGCTTCTAGGGTTTCCAGCCCCAGTGTCCACTGTCAGGGGGCATGGTTCCCATCTATTGAGCCCTCCACCTGCATCATGCTGTTCGACGGCACCCTACCCAAGTTGGGGCCCGGGAACCGAGGACAGCTGGGTTTCGGCCCCCTTCTCCAGCCTGTCCGATTTTTCCCTCCTGTACCACTTCCTTAGCCTTAGGACATGCACTCGGATGGTGACTATACCTACCACAGTCCTTGAAAGCACTGCTGGAAGGCATCAGAATCCGTCCGGTTGAGGGGACGTGTTCTCCGCCCCCTCTGACACTGACTACGTCTGTCCCCTACCTCTCCGCAGCCCCAACACAAGCCTTGGAAAGTTCTCGGGCTCCCCGTCTTCAATGCTATTTCTCCAATTTACCTTCCGGCCCGGAGGTCACGGCGGGGTGAGCAGCTGGCCTAGGCCACTCGTTGCCTTCAGGAAGGCCTCGTACTCCAAGGCCCTTGCCAGCGCCACCTGCAGGTCCTCAGGGTGTGTCTGTTTGACGTAGATTTGCAGCTGCTGGTCCTAAAAGCGCAACAAAGAAATCACGGGCCAGGACCACGATCATCTCTTCCGCAGCCACAGGGTCCCGACCTCCTTACCAGCGCCCCCCACATCCTGCCCCCAGCTGGACAGTGTCTCGCCACGCTCACGAGTCCGCTTCTTCAAGTGGGCCCGATATACCTCGGCCTGGTGGTGGTGCCCGAAACGGCGTTTCAAAGCCTCTGCCACGTTTGGTGTAAGAGGCATGTTGGATGGCGGCAGATGCCCAACACTTCCCCCGCGGGGCCCCTTAGCGCTGTTACCAGCTGCAGGGCCTTCTTTTTCCTGGCTCCAGCCCTGGGCATATGCCAGCATTTCAAATTGGGCGACAAAATCCCTTTCCAGGCCACCTTCCCGTCGTACTAGCTGGCTTACGCCTCACAGAATGTCTGGAGGCCCGAGGGGCTGGGGGGGTGGAGAACGCGTGCCGGGGAACTAACACACCTGGGGGGAGGAAGGGGGTGAGAGAGGCAACGAGGCGGGTTGACCGGGTCCGAGTTTGCCGCCACCTATAACCCAGGGAGCGGTTCCGATGGGTCCCCAGCCTTCTGCAGCGACACGGCTGCGACACGACGCTGCGAGGCCGGGGGTTTCCTGCCACGGACCCCAGGCAGACCCCAGTAAATCTGATACTCTGGCACTGTTGCCAGAACCTCGTCTGCCTCTCTGCTTGCTATGTTACTACCTCGTGACGCCGCCTTTCCGCCTTCTCTTCCTCCCTCAGGCCCTGAACCTCGCCCTTCAGAGTCTGCACCTCCTCCATCAGTTCACTCTTCACGCTGTTGCAGGCCTTGTCGGTGTACTGCTGAGTTTCATCTTCACAGATGCAAGATTGCTCGTAGCACCTCAACAAGTCGGCAGAACTGTTCCTCTGCCTTCCTTGCCTGCATCTCGACGAGATGGTGCGCCTGCTCGCGTGCCCTCTGTGCCTGCTCTTCTGCCCTTTGTGCCATTCCTCCCTTTAACCGGCCAGCATGGCGTGATCAGGTCCATCTGGCTCGGCTTCACTCTACCATCATAGCCTCCTCTCTTCATGGCTGCCGCCATCTTTGGACGACATGAAAAATCGGAGCCTCTCACTGATCAAATATCACAAATCCCACTCCTGACACCATTTGTTACGCCGGTCGCCTCGTCTCTCGGCCACCAACACAAGGCAGGCTAGGCAGACGGCGTGTTATATACAGGTCGTGAACACTGAACAGCTCCAAGAGGCACCGAACACCACAGCGTCCCAAAAACACCAGGAGAGGAAACCCCAAGTGGCGAGGCAGGGCACGAAGTAAAACAAAAAATGACAGTCTTTCCTTTATTTACACAAGTTATTTACCCGTACACTTTTCTATAGGCAAAATACAGGGGGGAAACCAGCATGTCACACAGCACAATACAGCTTATAACAGGGCAACACCAGGTTTATCTCAGGTCACAAGGGCACACACGAGGTCTTCACAGGAGTAGCACCCAACTCCGTCTCCCGGCTTGTTCCTCCGCTCCTCCGCTCACACCCAGCTGCGTCATGTTTGCCCGGGCCCCTTTCATGTAAACACATGTTTCGCACAGAGACAAAGACCCACTGGCATAGCATTGTTATTGTTTTTATTGTTATTATTATTGCTACTATTAGTGTAATTACCGGAAAATTATATATGGCGGCAATGATTACAATAATAATGATAATAATGATGATAAAGATGATAATAATTGCAATAATTGCAATAATGATGATAATAATGATAATAATGATGATGATAATGAGGTAGCGATGATGATAATAAAAATAAAAATGTCATTTATAATAAAAAAACGAAATAGAAAAAAAATCCCAAAAGCCCGAAAAAGCGGCAACTTCTAGCAAAAATTTAGCCTTTGCAGAGTATAGTCCAAAGTGCCGTTTTTCGATTTCATTGATGATTTTGGCAATTTATTGGGGTAATAATGATAATAATGATCATAATTGTATTAGTCATGACAATAGGATAATATTGAGAATTATCATAAAATCATAAGTAATGGGAATAATTCGAAAAAAAATTATTATTATTGTTATTATTAATATTATTATTTTTATTATTATTATTATTTATTATTATTATTATTATTATCATTACTATGATCATCATCATTATTATTATTCTTACTTTTACTATTAATTTAAATACAGAAAAAATATTATATCCGTAATAATTACATCTCCCGCCATCCCAACATACCTCTTACCCCAGTGTGGCGGAGGCTTGAAACGCCTTTTCGGGCACCACCACCAGGCCGAGGTATATCGGCCGCTTGAAGAAGCGGACTCGTGAGCGTGGCGAGACACTGTCCCAGCTGGGCAGGGATGTGGAGGCGCTGGTAAGGAGGTCGTACCCTGCGGCTGCGGAGAGAGATCGTGGTCCTGGCCCGTGATTTCTTTGTTGACGCTTTACAGGACCAGCAGCTGCAATTTTCCCCGTCAAGCAGGCACCCCCTGAGGACCTGCAGGTGGCGCTGGTGAGGGCCTGGAGTTCGAGGCCTTCCTGAAGGCAACCAGTGGCCTAGGCCAGCTGCTCAGTCCCCCCTTGACCTCCGGGGCCAGAAGGTAAAGTGAGGGAAAAAAGCATTGAGGAAGGTGAGCCCGAGAACTTTCCAAAGGGTTGTATTGGGGGACAGACGTAGTCAGTGTCAGAGGGGCGGAGAACACGTCCTCTCAACCCGACGGATTCTGATGCCCTTTCCCGCAGTGCTGCAGGACTGTGGCAGGTATGGTCACCATCCGAGGCCCTGTCCTAAGGTTAAAGGGAAATGGTACAGGAGGAAAAGGGTGGAGAAGGGGGCCGAAACCCAGCCGTCCTCGGTTCCCGGGCCCCCACTTGGGTAAGCTGCGTCGAACCAGCACGATGCAGGTGGGGGGCTCAATAGATGGGAAGCCATGCCCCTGACAGTGGACACTGGGGCTGAGAAGACCCTAGTGCGGCCTGATATGTTGGCCACTATTCGACTTCCCGACGCACCACAGAGACTTGTGGTGTAAAGGGGGATTGGTGCAGTTCAAGGGGGCCCGTGGAGGCTGTATTGGCGTGGGCAGCACGGTGCAGCGGCTGCCCGGGGTATGTGGCCGATCTGGACGAGCACTGTTTTTCTGGGCCTTGCTACCTGACGCAGAGTAAGGCGTGTGTCGACCCTTTGGGCGGAAACTGGTGAGGGTGCAGGTGAAGAGGTGCCCTTGCTTCCAGAGGTTGGCTGTGCAGAGGTAGTTACGGGTGAGCGACTGCACCTTGCCCCAGGACAGAGTCTAGAATCCGGTGTCGACTGTCAAGAGTGATGCGTGGAGTAGAGGGCCTTGTGGAGCCCAACCAAAACTTGCAGCTGGCTGATGGCGTAGCGGTTGGGCGGAGCCTTGTTGGACCAGGGGAGGGGTTAATTACAGGTTGGTAGCCAACTTTTCCCATAAGGCCCAGAAGGTGCCAGCTGGTGCAAAGCTGGGCACTTGGAGGAAGTGGAGCGTTTCCCGAAGAGTCGTGGGGAGCGAGGAGTTGGTTGGTGTGGGGCCGTTGCCTGACTTCCTCGAGGACTTGGCGCACCGGAGCGCCGCTAACCTGACGGAAGCACAGACAGAGAAGATGTGTCACACCCTGTCTCAGTATGCAGATGTGTTTAGCAGGGGTGACTTGGACCTGGGCCACACAGGATTTGGGGGAACACCGCATTAAACACCGGAAGTAGTTTGCCATCAAGAGTCCCCCCCGACGTATTGCACCAACCAGGCGAGAAGAGATGCAGCGCACTGTCAATGACCTGGCGGCACAGGGGGTGATTGAACGGTCAGACAGTCCATGGTCATCAGCGGTAGTCCTGGTGAAGAAAAAGGACGGCACACAACGTTTCTGTGTGGGGCTACCGGGCGCTGAATGACATGACTATCAAGGAAATCATACCATTGCCGAGAATTGATGACACACTTGATGCATTTGGGGGGGGCCAGGTGGTTTCCACACTCGACCTGAAGTCGGGTTTTTCACCAGGTGGAGATGGCGGAAGAGGACAAGCCAAAGACTGCCTTTTCCTTTGGGCAAGGCCTGTGGCAATCAATGTCATGCCCCTTTGGTCTCTGCAATGCCCCTGGTTGTTTCGAGCGTCTGATGGAGAGGGTATTGGATGGCCTGCAGTGGGAAAACGGCACTTGTCTACATTGATGACGTCATCGTCTTCGGGAGCACCCTTTAGGAGGAGCTGGAGCGGCTGGAGGAAGTACTACAGCGGTTGAGGAAGGCCAACCTCAAACTCAGCCCCAAAAATGCTCGATGTTCCAGCATGAGGTGCCATTTTTGGGGCGTAGTTCAGTCAAGACGGTGTGCGCACCGACCCCCAGAAGGTGGCGGTGGTGGAGAAGTGGCCAGTCCCACCAATATGGCGGAAGTCAGGAGCTACCTGGGCCTGTGCACATAAATACCGCCGCTTTGTACAGGACTTTGCCAGTGTAAGCGGCTCCTCTCCACCGATTTACACGAAAAAAAGGGGAGTGCTTCCAGTGGGACGAGGCGTGTCAGTCTGCATTTGACAACCAGAAGAAGGGCCTGATGAAGCACCCGGGCTTGCCCTATCGGACCAAGCTCCCCTACCTGTTGGACACTGACGCTAGGCGGAAGGCATCGGGGCAGTTTTGTCACAGATAAAGGACGGGAAGGAGTATGTCGTGGCCTACTACAGTGCCAAGTTCAGCAGGCCTGAACGCAACTATTGTGACAAAGAAAGAGTTGCTGCGGGGTGAAGAGTCTCGAGCACTTCACCCATACCTCAAAGGTGCCGAGTTCACCATCCGGACTGACCATGCTGCCCTACAGTGGTTGAAGTGCTGAGGGTAGCAGAGGGTTAGCTGGCAAGGTGGTTAGGGCGCCTTGAACAGTACAACTAAAACATCGTCCACCTACCGGGTCGTGTCCATTGCAACGCGACAGCCTGAGTCGACGCCCGTGTGAGGCTAGTTGCTCACCCCTGTGTCCAGAAGGACTCTGATCCTGTGTGCCTCCGTCTGGGAGTGCTGGGAATGTGCCACTAAAGGGGGTGATGAGTGGCGTAAGGCACAAAAGTGAGGACTCTGACCTTGCTTTCCCCTTGTCCAGTGCTTGAGGCTTCAGTGGACCCCCCAGTTGGGAGGCCGTGGCTGCGGAGAGCCCCACCACAAAGTGTCTGGGGACCAGTGGGGAAAAATTACGAGTGGATCAAAGCGGTTTGTTAGTGAAGGCTGGGTGCAGTTTAGTGAAGTGGATAGTGACACGTGGGTAGTTGTAGTACCCAGAGCCATGCGTGCTGAGTTGCTGAGGGAATTACATGCCGGTGTTACCAGTGGCCACTTGGGCGAGAAAAAGACCCTGAGCCGTCTCCGTCAAAGCTTCTACTGGGTGGGCATGAGAAGTGGGCGTGTCTGAGTGGTGTAGAGCATGTGATGTGTGCAGTGCAAAGAAGGGCCCCGCTAGAAAGAACCGTGCCCCATTACAGGTGTACTGTGTGGGAGCACCCATGGAACGGGTGGCAATAGCATTGCCGGGGCCGCTGCCTCTCACGCCACAAGGAAACCGATACATCTGTGTGGTAATGGACTATTCTCAAATGGCCTGAGGCATATGCACTACCCAACCACGAGGCCGAGACCCTGGCTGGCGTGTTAGTTTAATGAATTCATTACCCGTTTTGGTGTGCCTTCTGAACTGCACTCTGACCAAGGCCGTGAGTTTTAGTCACGAGGGATGGGGGGGGCAAGACACGGACGACACCCCTCCATCCACGTCCGATGGTATGGTGGAGCGGTTTAAAACCGTACCCTTGCTCAACAGTTAGCCAAATATTGCAGGGAAAGTCAGGAAGACTGGGACGTCAAGCTGCCCGCTATGCTCATGGCCTACCGGTCTGCTGTGCATGAGGTAACAGGCTTTCACCCCCTGCCCGACTCATGTTGGCCCTGAGCCAGGCTACCAGTGGATTTTGGCCACAGGGCGGCCCCCCGACGTGAACTTGCCAACTGTCACATCCAGCTAGCAGTGGCACTGCAGGAGAACCTGGCGGAGGTGCACCGCGAGTGCGTGGCAAGCTCAAGGGAGCCGGCCATGCCATGGGAAGGAGACCTATGACCGGCGCATGAGGGAAGTGAGGTTTCAACATAGGTGACAGAGTGTGGCTGCATAACCCGCGTCGGAAGCGAGGGCTCTCGCCGAAGCTACAGAGCCCCTGGGAGGGGCCATACACGGTAGTACACCTATCGAATTCGCAGAGGGCGAAAACGACCGTCTGTTGTCCACGTGGACCGGCTGTGGCGTTACCATGGGCCAGGAAGCTACTCCTGGGGCCATGGTGAAAAAGAAGATGAAGTTAGCCCCAGTGCGGCGATGAGACGTGGCAGACGCTGACCGAGATGAGGACGAGCATTTGGACGGTGAGGGCGATGCAACAGACGTCAGTGGTGACCATGAGCCAGGTCTTGGGACAGGAGATACCCCGCTGGGTGCCACTGCCAATCTACCGCCGCCCACACCTCCTCCAGAGCGACCCCAGCGAGAGCGAAGAAATCCACGCTGGATGAAAGATTTTTGTGTTTCTGAGAATTGATTTACAATTACGGTTACTTTTGTTTGAAAGAATTTTGTTTGTTCCTGATGACTAATTTTATTTAAATTTTTGTAGTTTGTTTCAGGTTATGGTTCAGGTATGTCAGAGCAACGGGTGTCTGCTTGATAGGGGGATAGTGCTACGCCAGTGGGGCTTTGTCTCTGTGCGAAAACATGTGTTAACATGAAAAGGATGACCGGGGCATGTGTTAACATGAAAAGGATCCTGGGCAAACATGTCGCAACTGGCTGGAGCGGAGGAGCGGAGGAACAAGCCGGGAGACGGAGTTGGGTGCTGCTCCTGTGAAGACCTCGTGTGTGCCCTTGTAACCTGACATAACTTTGTGTTGCCCTGTTTTAAGCTGTATCGTGCAGTGTGGCATGCTGGTTTCCCCCTGTATTGTGCCTATAGAAAAGTGTACGGGTAAATAACTTGTGTAAATAAAGGAAAGACTGTAATTTGTGTTATTCGTGCCCTGCCTCGCCACTTGGCGTTTCCCTCCTGGTGGTTTCTGGGAGGCTGTGGTGCTCGGTGCCTCTTGGAGCTGTTCAGTGTTCACGACCCTGTATATAACACGCCGTCTGCCTAGCCTGCCTTGTGTTGGTGGCAGAGAGACGAGGTGGCCGGCGTAACATTATTATTATTGCTACTATTAGTGTAATTACCGGAAAATTATATATGGCGGCAATAATTACAATAATAATGATAATAATTATGATAATGATAATAATTGCAATAATTGAAATAATGATGATAATAATGATGATAATGATGATAATGATGATGATAATGATGATGATGATGGTAGCGATGATGATAAAGATGATAAAAATAATAATAATGTCCATTTATAATAAAAAAACAAAAAAAGAAAAAAAATCCCAAAAGTCGAAAAAGCGGCAAATTCTAGCGAAATATAGCCTTTGCAGAGTATAGACCAAAGTGCCGTTTTTTCGATTTCATTGATGATTTTGTCAATTATTAGGGTAATAATAATAATAATGATCATAATTGTATTAGTCATGACAATAGGATAATATCGAGAATTATCATAAAATCATAAGTAATGGCAATAATTCCAAAA
>NC_051424.1:15586051-15588551 GCF_015228065.2 Penaeus monodon
AATAATAATAAAAATTAACATTGCAATGCTGTTATTACAATTATTATTATCGTTTTTATTGTTATTATTATTGCTACTATTAGTGTAATTACCGGCAAATTATATATGGCGGCAATAATTACAATAATAATGATAATAATGATGATAATAATTGCAATAATTGCAATAATGATGATAATAATGATGATAATGATGATAATGATGATAATGATGGTAGCGATGATGATAATGATGATGATAATAATAATAATGTCCATTTATAATAAAAAAAACGAAAAAAGAAAAAAATCCCAAAAGTCGAAAAAGCGGCAAATTATAGCGAAATATAGCCTTTGCAGAGTATAGTCCAAAATGCCGTTTTTTCGATTTCATAGATGATTTTGGCAATTATTAGGGTAATAATGATAATGATGATCATAATTGTATTAGTCATGACAATAGGATAATATTGAGAATTATCATAAAATCATAAGTAATGGCAATAATTCGAAAAAAAAATATTATTGTTATTATTAATATTATTATTATTATTATTATTATTATTATTATTATTATTATTATTATTATTATTATTATTATTATTATTATTATTATTATCATCATCATCATTATTATTATTAGTTTTACTACTAATTTAAATACAGAAAAAAATATTATATCCGTAATAATTACAATAATAATGAAAATAATTACAATAATAATTATTATAATATTATCATTGTTATCATTATTGCTGTTATTTTTGTTATTATTATTTTTATTATATTCATTATGAGTGTAATTGCCCAAAAAAAGATATAACTGTAATAATTACAATAATAATGATCATAATATTAAAAAAGAACATTCCAATGCTGTTATTACAATTATTATTATTGTTTTTATTGTTATTATTATTGCTACTATTAGTGTAATTACCGGAAAATTATATATGGCGGCAATAATTACAATAATAATGATAATAATGATGATAATGATGATAATAATGATGATAATGATGATAATGATGATGATAATGATGATAATGATGGTGGTGATGATGATAATGATGATAATAATAATAATAATGTCCATTTATAATTTAAAAAAAAAGAGAAAATAAAAAAAATTCCAAAAGTCGAAAAAGCGGCAAATTCGAGCGAAATATAGCCTTTGCAGATTATAGTCCAAAATGCTGTTTTTTCGATTTCATTGATGATTTTGGCAATTATTAGGGTAATAATGATGATAATGATCATAATTGTATTAGTCATGACAATAGGATAATATTGAGAATTATCATAAAATCATAAGTAATGGCAATAATTCCAAAAAAAATTATCATTATTGTTATTATTAATATCATTATCATTATTATTATTATTATTATTATTATTATTATTATTTTTTCATTATCTATATTATTATTATTATTATTATTATTATTGTTATCATCATCATAACCGTTATTATTATTATTACTATTACTATTAGCATAAATACAGAAAAAAATATTATATCCGTAATAATTACAATAATAATGAAAATAATAACAACTATTATTATAATATTATTATTGTTATCATTATTGCTGTTATTATTGTTATTATTATTATTATTATTATTATATTCATTATGAGTGTAATTGCCTAAAAAAAGATTATAAATGTAATAATTACAATAATAATGATAATAATTATAAAAATGAACATTCCAATGCTATTACAATTATTATTATTTTTTTTATTGTTATTATTATTGCTACTATTAGTGTAATTACCGGAAAATTATATATGGCGGCAATAATTACAAAATAATGATAATGATGATAAAGATGATAATAATTGCAATAATTGCAATATGATGATAATAATGATGATAATTATGATAATGATGATGATAATGATGATAATGATGGTAGCGATGATAATGATGATAATAATAATAATGTCCATTTATAATAAAAAAAGGAAAAAAGAAAAAAAATCCCCAAAAGTCGAAAAAGCGGCCAATTCTAGCGAAATATACCGATTTCATTTGATTATTTTGGCAATTATTAGGGTAATAGTGACAATAATGATCATAATTGTATTAGTCATGACAATGGGATAATATTGAGAATTATCATAAAATCATAAGTAATGGCAATAATTTCAAAAAAATACTATTATTATTGTTATTATTAATATTATCATTATCATCATTTATTATTATTATTATTATTTTATTATCATCATCATCATCATCATTATTATTATTACTTTTACTATTAGTATAAATGCAGAAAAAAATTATATCCGTAATAATTACAATAATATTGAAAATAATAACAATATAATTATTATTTTATTGTTATTATTATTGCTACTATTAGTGTAATTACCGGAAAATTATATATGGCGGCAATAATTACAATAATAATGATAATAATGATGACAATGATGATAATAATTGCAATATTGATGATAATAATGGTGATAATGATGATGCAGTCATCTGCGAAGAGGCCTTAGAGTTCAGC
>NC_051424.1:15593551-15596593 GCF_015228065.2 Penaeus monodon
TAATAATAGTAATTATAATATTGTTATTATTATCATTATTATTTTTTCTTTTATTATTATAATTGCAAAAAATCTGTAATTGTGATATTTACAATAATAACGATAATAATTAAAATAATGATATAAATATTTATTGTAAAATCTTTATTTTTGTTAATATTATATTTATTATTAATAGTATTGTTTTTATTATTAGTATAATTGCCAAAAAAGTATTATAACTGCAATAATTGTAATAATAATTATAATAATAATAAAAATGAAGCTTCGATCTTTGTTATCATTATTATTATTGTTTCCATTGTTATTATTAGTTTTACTATTAGTATAATCACTAAAAAATTTATAAAGTGGCACTAATTACATTGATATTTATAATAATGAAGATAATAATTACAATAACGATGATAATGATGATACTAATGATGATAATGATGATAATGATAGCAATGATGATAATAAGGGTAATAATATTAATTTTTAATAAAAAAAAGGAAAAAGAAAAAAATCCCCAAAGCCGAAAAATTGGCAAAATCTAGCGAAATATAGCCTTTTGAGAGCATACTCTAAAATGACGTTATTTCGATTTCAGTGTAATAATAATTACAATTATCATAATTCTATTAATCATGACAATAATAACAATAATAATGATAATAATTGTAGTGTACGGCTGCGCACTCGCCGACTCTAAGGTTGATCTCGCCTGGACTGACATCGTCCTCGGGTGCCGAGTGGTTGAGGCCGGGTCTTTACCATGCCACATGCCTGCCTTCTCTACCACGGAACGAAGGACGTGGGGAACTCTGCGATGCTGCCATTGACTTGGATGAGACGTCCCGGGCTCCGCTTCCACCAACGAGGCTGACAGTGTTAAGAAATAATATGAACATGGTTATAAAAATAACCAACGAACGTATTCTAAACCAAGTCTCGTTACTTGGATGGTGTTGAAGTCTCCGAGAAAAATAAAAGATTTATTAATTTCCCAAGTCCCATACCGTAGATAGTTACAGCCCGAAATGTACAATTTTCGCGTAAATTGTACATTACCAGTTTCTCTAGCTATCCTTTCCTTCCAAAGTGTCACAATAGCCCCTGAAGGGAATAATGGTCGTTACATAGTTTGTTCTTCGCTTTTTTTCTTTTTCCTCTCTCTCTCTTTTCATGGTTGTTTGGGGTCTCTTGGGTTGTTTGGACTGCCGGACTATCGGGTTGGTAGTCCAACCCTTATTTTGCATATTTTCTTCTTTTCGCGCCATGCCTGGGGCATGGCCTGAGGGTCTTTTTCGGGTATAAATACCCCTAGTTTTGTGAGGGGAAGACAGTTCGGTCCTGACTTCTGTGCCAATAGTGGTTCCGCTCTCGGTGTTTGTGCTCGCTTTGGATTTACTTCGCTTTGGATTTACCTCGCTTCACGCCAGGATTGACGAACTCGTTTTTATCACAAAGCTAAGTATTTATTGGTTGTGTGTAGGAGACACCTGGTCTCTTTTGGACTTTGGCGTGTGACACGCTTCATCACCATCTGTGGGGTGCACTCTTTCACTGTCCCAAAGCGGCACTTGGTGAACTCAAAGTGTCAGAGTATAAAAGGACCACTTCACACAGAAGGAACACTGCTTGAGGATCCGTACCTCCAGTGTGCCATTCCTTGATTTTAAACTAAGTCAATACTTAGTTTCCTTCCCTCAGCTCGAGGATCCGTACCTCCTGGGAGGAAGGTTTATTTCAATAAGTCTCGCCCATAATAATTTCAGGGCCATTTTACTTTTTACTTTCTTTTACTTTGTTTCGATTTGTTGTCTTGATACCTGCCCGACCTTGTGGGTGTCAGGCAGTCCGTGATTTGTGGTCCCCTGTGGTGTTATATTCTGCTATTTGGCCTTCGACGCTAAATTATGTTTCTTATTTGTTTACACAAGTGTTTTTATTCAGAGTTTATCAGCACTAGTTTGTTTTAGTTTTTTTTTTTTTTTTTTTTTACGTTAATCTCCATTTTGGGTTGGAGATTAACTTGCTCATATTAGAGATTAGTATGTGTTCGTGCTAAAACACTGTTTAAAAATACTTATGGAGTTGGGACGCCAACTTAGGTGTGAAAATACATTGAGTCATTTTTGAGTATATCTGGTGTGGTTTTCACGTGCATCACCCCCGCTGTGATAAATTGGTGATGTACGCATCTATAACCATTTCCCATGACTGAATTCCTGTAGACCTCCCTAATGAGTGCGATTTGCTCAATAAATAAATATCATACTATCGTAGAGCTTTCACTCGGTCCCAGTCAAATAAACAAATAATATTTACATCTTAAGTTCTGGTTTCAGACTAAGGCTGAATGCTTGAAACTTTCTTGGGCTCGGGTCTCCTTAACAGCACATTGCTGGTTACTCTATCTCGCAACCCCTGAAAGGCTGTAAGAAGGCTAGATGAATCGGAGTATATTAAGCTGATACTCTAGAACAGACCATAACTTTGCTATACCTGGGTTCCCACTTCCAGCAGGTGGATGCTCAAACTGAAGGGAAGAGGAAGAATTTTATGATCTTGCGTTTTTCTTCCAAACACGTCCACGCAGACGCTCAGCCTACGCTATCTCCCTTTTCACATATACACACTTACACATCCAACATTCAGCACATACATCCTGTACTTTCCTTCCACCCTTCTTTCATACAACATTCACACCCCCATACACAACACACACGGTTCCCGAACCTACTAATCGGGTGGTGGCAGCGTGCCGTAGGCCTGGAATCTTACATCTGTTCACTGCAGACGAATCTTTTCCCAGATAAAATCTATATTCTCGGTTGAGCCCGAACTCAACCAGACATAGTGAATTCTACTGGGTCTACGCCCCGCTACAATAATAATAATAATTATTATTATTATTAGTAGTAGTAATAGTAGTAGTACTTTCATTATTTTTATTATTTAAAAAAATATTATAACCGTAATAATAACAATAATAATATAATAAGGATAATAATAATAAATTTTTTTAAATTGTTATTATTATTTTTTATATTTATT
>NC_051424.1:15596693-15599193 GCF_015228065.2 Penaeus monodon
CCTGCACCTGCGGTCCTCAGTGCCTGCTTACGTAGATATGCAGCTGCTGGTCCTGAAGCGTCACAAAGAAATCACGGCAGGACCACGATCATCTCTTCCGCAGCCGCAGGGTACGACCTCCTTACCAGCGCCTCCACATCCTGCGCCAGCTGGGACAGTGTCTCGCCACGCTCACGAGTCCGCTTCTTCAAGCGCGGCCGATATACCTCGGCCTGGTGGTGGTGCCCGAAACGGCGTTTCAAAGCCTCCGCCACACTGGTGTAAGAGGTATGTTGGGATGGCGGCAGATGTAATTATTACGGATATAATATTTTTTCTGTATTTAAATTAATAGTAAAAGTAAGAATAATAATAATGATGATGATCATAGTAATGATAATAATAATAATAATAATAATAATAATAATAATAAAAATAATAATAATAATAATAATAATAATAATGATAATATTAATAATAACAATAATAATAATTTTTTTTTCGAATTATTCCCATTACTTATGATTTTATGATAATTCTCAATATTATCCTATTGTCATGACTAATACAATTATGATCATTATTATCATTATTACCCCAATAATTGCCAAAATCATCAATGAAATCGAAAAAACGGCACTTTGGACTATACTCTGCAAAGGCTATATTTCGCTAGAAGTTGCCGCTTTTTCGACTTTTGGGATTTTTTTTCTATTTTCGTTTTTTTATTATAAATGGACATTGTTATTATTATTATCATCATCGCTACCATCATTATCATCATCATTATTATCATTATTATCATCATTATTGCAATTATTGCAATTATTATCATCTTTATCATCATTATTATCATTATTATTGTAATCATTGCCGCCATATATAATTTTCCGGTAATTACACTAATAGTAGCAATAATAATAACAATAAAAACAATAACAATGCTATGCCAGTGGGTCTTTGTCTCTGTGCGAAACATGTGTTTACATGAAGGGACCTGGGCAAACATGACGCAGCTGGCTGTGAGCGGAGGAGCGGAGGAACAAGCCGGGAGACGGAGTTGGGTGCTACTCCTGTGAAGACCTCGTGTGTGCCCTTGTGACCTGAGATAAACCTGGTGTTGCCCTGTTATAAGCTGTATTGTGCTGTGTGACATGCTGGTTTCCCCCTGTATTGTGCCTATAGAAAAGTGTACGGGTAAATAACTTGTGTAAATAAAGGAAAGACTGTCATTTTGTGTTTACTTCGTGCCCTGCCTCGCCACTTGGCGTTTCCTCTCCTGGTGTTCTGGGACGCTGTGGTGTTCGGTGCCTCTTGGAGCTGTTCAGTGTTCACGACCCTGTATATAACACGCCGTCTGCCTAGCCTGCCTTGTGTTGGTGGCAGAGAGACGAGGCGACCGGCGTAACAAATGGTGTCAGGAGTGGGATTTGTGATATTTGATCAGTGAGAGGCTCCGATTTATCATGTCGTCCAAAGATGGCGGCAGCCATGAGAGAGAGGAGGCTATGACTGAGGCAGGCACGAGTGAGGTGAAGCCGAGCCAGATGGACCTGATCACTGCCATGCTGGCCGGTATGAGGGAGGAAATGGCACAAAGGGCAGAAGAGCAGGCACAGAGGGCACGCGAGCAGGCGCACCATCTCGTCGAGATGCAGGCAAGGAAGGCAGAGGAACAGTTCTGCCGACTTGTTGAGGTGCTACAGAGCAATCTTGCATCTGTGAAGATGGAAACTCAGCAGTACACCGACAAGGCCTGCAACAGCGTGAAGAGTGAACTGATGGAGGAGGTGCAGACTCTGAAGGGCGAGGTTCAGGGCCTGAGGGAGGAAGTGAAGGCGGAAAGGCGGCGTCACGAGGTAGTAACGTTGCAAGCAGAGAAGGCAGACGAGGTTCTGGCAACAGATGCCAGAGTATCAGATTTACTGGGGTCTGCCTGGGGTCCGTGGCAGGAAACCCCCGGGCCTCGCAGCGTCGTGTCGCAGCCAGTGGTCGCTGCAGAAGGCTGGGGACCCATCGGAACCGCTCCCTTGGGTATAGGTGGCGGCAAACTCGGACCCGGTCAACCCGCCTCGTTGCCTCCCTCACCCCCTTCCTCCCCCCCAGGTGTGTTAGTTCACGGCACGCGTTCTCCACCCCGCAGCCCCTCGGCCTCCAGACATTCTGTGAGGCGTAAGCCAGCTGAGTACGACGGGAAGGTGGCCTGGGAGGCATATGTCGCCCAATTTGAAATGCTGGCATATGCCCAGGGCTGGAGCCAGGAAGAGAAGGCCCTGCAGCTGGTAACAGCGCTAAGGGGCCCCGCGGTGGAAGTGTTGGGGCATCTGCCGCCATCCCAACATGCCTCTTACACCAGCGTGGCAGAGGCTTTGAAACGCCGTTTCGGGCACCACCACCAGGCCGAGGTATATCGGGCCCACTTGAAGAAGCGGACTCGTGAGCGTGGCGAGACACTGTCCCAGCTGGCGCAGGATGTGGAGGCGCTGGTAAGGAGGTCGTACCCTGTGGCTGCGGAAGAGAT
>NC_051424.1:15610235-15644773 GCF_015228065.2 Penaeus monodon
TATTACCCTATAAATTAAGAATCATCAAGAAAACGAAAAAACGACATTTTTTGGGCTATACTCTGCAAGGCTATATTTCGCTAGAATTTGCATCTTTTTCGACCTTTTGGGGTTTTTTTTTTTTCTTTTTCCCTTTTTTTGTTATAAATGGACATTATTATTATTGTTATCATCATTATCATCATCGCTACCATCATTTTCATAATTATCATCATCGTTATCATCATTATCATCATTATTATCATCATTATTGCAATTATTGCAATTATTATCATCATTATCATCACTATTATCATTATTATTATAATTTATTGCCGCCATATATAATTTTCCGGTAATTATACTAATAGTAGCAATAATAATAACAATAAAAATAATAATAATAATTGTAATAACAGCACTGGAATGTTCATTTTTATTGTTATTATCATTATTATTGTAATTATTACAGTTATTATCTTTTTTGGGGCAATTACACTCCCTAATGAAATATAATAATAATAATAATAATAATAAAAGCAGCAACAATGAAACAAAAATAATATTATAATAATAAAAAATTTTTATTGTTAAAATTTTTTCTGTATCTAAATTAATAGTAAAAGTGATAAAAATAATGATAAATGATGATGATGATAATAATAATAATAATAATAATAATAATAATAATAATAATAATAATAATAATAATAATGATAACAATAATGATAACATTAATAATAACCATAATAGTAATATTTTTTTGGAATTATTACCATTACTTATGATTTTCTGATAATTCTCAATATTATCCTATTGTCATGACTAATACAATTATGTTCATTATTATCATTATTACCCTAATAATTGCCAAAATCATCAATGAAATCGAAAAAACGGCATTTTGGACTATACTCTGCAAAGGCTATATTTCGCTAGAATTTGCCGCTTTTTCGACTTTTGGGATTTTTATTTTTCGTTTTTTTATTATAAATGGACATTATTATTATCATTATCATCATTATCATCATCGCTACCATCATTTTCATCATTATCATCATCATTATCATCATTATTATCATCATTATTGCAATTATTGCAATTATTGTCATCATTATCATCATTATTCTTGTAATTATTGCCACCATATATAATTTTCCGGTAATTACACTAATAATAATTACAATAATAATAACAAGAAAAACAATAATAATAGTTGTAATAACAGCATTGGAATGTTCATTTTTATTATTATTATCATTATTATTGTAATTATTACAGTTATAATCTTTTTTGGGGGCAATTACACTCATAATGTATATAATAATAATAATAATAATAACAGGAATAATGATAACAATAATAATATTACAATAATAATTATTGTTATTATTTTCATTATTATTGTAATTATTACGGATATGATATTTTTTTCTGTATTTAAATTAATAGGATAAGTAATAATAATAATAATAATATGATGAAGATGATGATGATAATAATAATAATAATAATAATAATAATAATAATAATGATGATAATATTAATAATAACAATAATAACAATATTTTTTAGGAATTATTACCATTACTTATGATTTTATGATAATTCTCAATGACTAATACAATTATGATCATTATTATCATTATTACCCTAATAATTACAGAAATCATCAATGAAATCGAAAAAACGGCATTTTGGACTATACTCTGCAAAGGCTATATTTCGCTAGAATTTGCCGCTTTTTCGACTTTTGGGATTTTTTTTTTTTTTTTCATTATAAGGGAAAATTGGATGTTCTTTTTATTATTTTTATCTTAAATTTTTTAAAAATTTCAGTTTTAATTTTTTTGGGGGGGATTAAACTCTAATGAAAATAAACATAAAAATAAAAATAAAAATAATAAAGCAAAAATGTAATAATATTAATATTATAAAAATATTGATGTTTTATTTTCATTATTATTTTAATTATTTCGGATAAATTTTTTTCTGTATTTAAAATTAATAGTAAAAGGGAAAAATATAATTGAGATGATGATGGATTATAAAATAAAATAAAATAATAATAATAATAAAAATAATAAAAATAATAAAAAAATAATGATAATATTAAAAATAACATAATAATAAAATTTTTTTTTTAATTTTCCCCTTATTATGATTTTTTTGATAATTCCAAAAATTATCCTATTGTCATGACATACAATTATGATCATTTTTATCATTATTACCTAATAATTGCCCAAAAACATCAATAAAACGAAAAAACGGCATATGGACTATACTCTGCAAGGGTATTTTCGCTAGAATTTGCCCCTTTTTTTGCTTTTGGGGTTTTTTTTTTTTTTTCGTTTTTTTTTTTTATAAAAGGGAAATTTTTATTTTTTTACATCATTTTCATCATCGCTACCTTATTTCATCATTGTCATATCATTTTCATCATTATTTTCATAATTTTTGCAATTTTTCAAATTTTATCATCTTTATCATCATTAAAATTTATTTTTATTGTAAATTTTTGCCGATATATATAATTTTCCGGGTTTTTCCTAAAAAAGCAAAAATAATAACAAAAAAAACAAAAATATAATTTTAATAAAAGCATTGGAATGTTCATTTTATATTTTTATCATTATTATTGAATTATTCAGTTATAATCTTTTGGGGGCAATTACACTCATAATAAAATAATAAAAATAATAAAAAACAATAAAACAGGGAAAAATGATAAAATAATAAAATTTTAATAATAATTATTGTTATTATTTTCATTTGATTGTAATTATTTGGGTATTTTTTCTGTATTTAAATTAATAGTAAAAGTAATAATTAAAAATAATGTGATATGATTGATGATGATGATGAGATGATTAGATGATGATGATGATATGATATATAATAAAAATAATAAACATAAAAAATAATAATAATAGTAAAAATAAAATTAATAATAAAAAAATAAATATTTTTTGGGGAAATTTTTGCCATTACTTTTGATTTTATGACATTCCAATATTATCCTATTGTCATGACTAATGAAATTATGATCATTATTATCATTATTCCCTAATAATTGCCAAAAACATCAATGAAATCGAAAAAAACGGCATTTTTTGGGCTATACTCTGCAAAGGCTATATTTCGCTAGAAAAAGCCCCCTTTTTTTTGACATTGGGGGGTTTTTTTTTTTTTTTTTCTTTTTTTTATTTTAAAAGGACATTATTATTATTTTCACCATTATCACACGCTTCCCGCATTATATCATCATTTGCAATTATTATCATCATTATCATCATTATTATCATTTATTGTAATTATTGCCGCCATATATAATTTTCCGGTAATTACACTAATAGTAGCAATAAAAATAAAATAAAAACAAAAATATAATTGTAATAACAACATTGGAATGTTCATTTTTTTTATTATTATCATTATTATTGTAATTATTACAGTTATAATCTTTTTTTGGGCAATTACACTCATAATGAATATAATAATAATAATCATAATAACAATAATAAAAGCGATGAATGATAACAATGATAATATTTAATATTATTATTGTTATTATTTTTATTATTATTGTAATTATTACGGATATAAAATTTTTTTTCTGTATTTAAATTAATAGTAAATGTAATAATAATGATGATGATGAAAGATGATGATGATGATGAGGGTGATATGATGATGATGATATGATGATGTATATGATGATTATGATTATGATAATAATAATGATAATATTAATAACAACAATAATAAAAAAATTAATTATTGCCATTACTTATGATTTTATGATAAATTCTCAATATTATTCCTATTGTCATGACTAATACAATTATGATCATTATTATCATATTACCTAATAATTGCCAAATCATCAATGAAAACGAAAAACGGCATTTTGGACTGTACTCTGCTAGAGTATATTTCGCTAGAATATGCCGCTTTTACGACTTTAGGGATTTTTTTTTTTTTTCGTTTTTTTATTATACATGGGCATTATTATTATTATTTCATCATTATCATCATCGCTACTATCATTATCATCATCATATCATATCATCATTATCATCATCATTATCATCATTATCAAACATTACTATCATCACTATTGCAATTATTGCAATTATTATCATCATTATCATCATTGTTATCATTATTATTGTTATTATTGCCGCCTATATAATTTTCCGGTAATTACACTATAGTAGCAATAATAAGAACAATAAAAAAAATAATAATAATTGTATAACATAATTGGAATGTTTCATTTTTATTATTATTATCATTAGTATTGTAATTATTACAGTTTATATCTTTTTGGGGGGAATTACACTCATAATGAATATAATAATATAATAACAAAAATAACAGCAATAATGATAACAATAAATATAATAATAATTATTGTTATTATTTTCAATATTATTGTAATTATTACGGAAATAATATTTTTTTTCTGCATTTAAATTAATAGGAAAAGTTAATATAATAATAATGTATGATGTGATAATAATAAAAAAAAAAAATAATAATAATAATTAATATAATAATAATAATAATAAAAATCATGATTTTTTTTGGAATTATTGCCATTACTTATGATTTTATGATAATGATTTTTTTTTGGAATTATTGCCATTACTTATGATTTTATGATAATTCTCGATATTATCCTTTTTGTCATGACTAATACAATTATGATCTTATTATTATTATTACCCTAATAATTGACAAAATCATCAAAGAAAACGAAAAACGGCACTTTGGTCTATACCTGCAAAGGCTATATTTCGCTAGAATTTGGCCGCTTTTTCGACTTTTGGGATTTTTTTTTTTTTTTTGTTTTTTTATTATAAATGGGACATTATTATTATTTTTATCATTTTTTATCATCATCGCTACCATCATTCATCTTTTCATCATCATTATCATCATTTCTCATTTTTTACATCATTTTTCAATTTTTGCAATTTTATCATTATCAAAATTTTATTATCATTATTATTGTAATTATTTCCCCCCTATAAATTTTCCGGGTAATTACACTAATAGTACAAAAATAATAATGTTAAGGCCGGGCCACCCGTCTCTCTGCCCCAAAACAAGGCAGGCTAGGAAAGGGCGGTTTATACAGGTGGGAAAACCCTAAACAGCCCCAGGGGCACCGAGCACCACAGCCCCCCAGAACCCCCGGGGGGGAAAACCCCAATGCAGGCAGGGCACGAAAAAACCAAATTACAGTCTTTCCTTTATTTACCCAAATTATTTACCCGTACATTTTTTCTATGGGCAAAATACAGGGGGAACCAGCATCCACACTGCCGTCCCTTTAAAAAACAGGGAAAACCAAAGTTTTCGGTAAAAGGGGCACACCACAGGTCTTCCAGGAAAGCCCCCAACTCCTCTCCCGGTTTTCCCTCCGCTCCTCCGCTCCAGCCTTTTGCGCTGTTTCCCCGGGACCCTTTTTTCATGTTAACACATGCCCCGGTCTCCTTTTCATTTTAACACTTTTCGCACAAGACAAGACCCACTGGGGAGCACTATCCCCCCCTATAAAGCAACGACCCGTCTCTCTGACATCCCGAAACATAACCTGAAAAAAACTACAGAAATTTAAAAAAAATTGCCCTCAAACAAAAAAATTCTTTCAAACAAAGTCCTAATTGAAAATCATTCTCAAAAACAAAAAATCTTTCATCCAGCGTGATTTTTCGCTCTCGCGGGGGTCCTCTGGAGGAGGGGGGGCGGCGGTAATTGGAGTGCACCCAGGGGGTTCTCCTGTCCAAGACCTGGCTCGGGTCACCACTGACGTCTGTTCATCGCCCCCACCGTCCAAATCTCGTCCTCTCTCGGTCGCGTCTGCCACGCCCTCCCCCGCTACTGGGGCAAACTTCATTTTCTTTTTCACCAGGGCCCCCAGGAGTACTTCCTGGCCCATGGTAACGCCACAGCCGTCCCTGGAAAAACAGCGGTCTTTTTTTCCCCCCTCTGCAATTCGAAGGTGAAACCCCCGGGGTTAGGGCCCCCCCGGGGCTCGTATTCGGCGAGAGCCTCCTTCCGACGCGGGTTATGCAGCCACACTCTGTCACCTATTTTTTGTACCTCACTTCCCTCTCGCCGTCATGGTTTCCCCCTTTTCGGGCAGGGCCCGGCACCTTGACTTGCCACGCACTCTTTTGGGGCACCTCCCCCCCGGTTTTCCCTCAGTGCACTGCATACTGGATGTGACTTGGGGAAATTCACGTCGGGGGGCCGCCCTTGGCCAACCCTGTAGCCTGGCTCCGGCCAAACAAGTCGGGGCAGGTGGAAGCCTGTTCCCTCATGACAGCAGCCCGGGGGCATAGCATGGGGGCAGCTTGACGTCCCACTTCCTGACTTTCCCTGAAATTTTTGGCAAACTTTGACAAGGGTACTTTTAAACCGCTCCACCTCCCATCGACGGGGTGGGGGGGTTCGTCCGTGTTTTGCCATCCCTCGTGACTCAAACTCACGGCCTTGGGTCAGAGTGCAGTTCAAAGGCCCAAACGGGAAAATAATTCTTTCACAAACCACGCCACCCCAGGGTCTGGGCCCTCGTGGTTGGGGTAGTGCTATGCCTCGGGCCATTTTGGGAAAAATAGTCCTTTCCCAAAAACAGATGTTGGGTTTCTTGTGGCGGGGAAGGCAGGGGCCCGGGCAATGTCTATTCCACCCTTTCCGGGGGTGCTCCCCACAGTCCCTGAAAGGGGGCCGGTTTTTTTCTAGCGGGGCCCTTCTTTGCACTGCACACATCACATCTCTACACCACTCGACACGTCATTTCTCATGCCCACCCAGTAGAAGCTTGACGGAGCGGCCCGGGTCTTTTTCCTCCCCCCGGGGCCCACGGGAAAACCCGCATGTATTCCTCAGAAACTCACCCATGGCTCGGGGTTACTACAACTACCCAGGGTTTCACTGTCCATTCACTCAACTGCACCCGCCTTCACTACAAACCCCTTTGATCCCTCGTAATGTTTCCACGGGTCCACCGACACTTTGGGGTGGGGCCTCCGCAGCCACGGCCTCCCAACGGGGGCGTCCACTGAAGCCTCAAGCCACGGGCAATGGGAAAGGTCGAGTCCTACGTTTGCCTTACGCCCACTCATCATCCCCTTTAGGGGCACTTTCCCCCGCACCTGCGCGGAGGCCCCCGGATCGAGCCCTTTCTGGACACAGTTGAAAACTAGCCTCACCCCGGGGCGTCGACTCAGGCTGTCAGCTTTGGGCAAGGGGCCACACCCGGGTGGGGGACGATGTGGTAGTTGTACTTTTTAAAAGGCCCCAAAACCACCTTGCCAGCAAACCCTCTCTACCTTCACAATTTCAACCACTGTGGGGCGCAGGTCTCCGGATGGTGAACCGCACCTTTGAGGTATGGGTAAAAGTGCTCGGACTCTTCACCCCCCAGCAACTCTTTCTTTGTCACAAAATGTTGCGTTCGGGCCTGCTGAACTTGGCACTGTAGTGGCCACGACATACTCCTTCCCTCCTTTATCGTGAAAAACTGCCCCGATCCTTCCGCCTAGCGCATTCCCAAACAGGTATGGGAGCTTGGGGTCCGGATGGGGGCAAGCCCGGTGCTTCCATGGGGGCCCCTTTTCTTCGGGTTGTCAAATGCAGACGACACGCCTCGTCCCACGGGGAACCCCCCCTTTTCGTGTAAATCGGTGGGGGGGAGCCCACCTGGCGAGTCCTGAAAAAGGGGCGGAAATGTGCACGGCCCGGGTAGCTCCTGACTTCCCCGCCAATTGGGGGAAACTGGCCACTTCTCCACCACCGCCACCTTCTGGGGGTCGGTGCGCACCCTTTGCTGACTCATCCCCCCAAAATGGCACCTCATCCCGGACCGGCATTTTCTTGGGGCTGATTTGGGGTTTGGGCCTTTCCTCACCGCTGTATACTTCCTCCCCCGCTCCAGCTCCCCCTCGAAGGTCTCCCGAAGACGTGACGTCTAAAATGTAGACAAGTGCCGTCTTCCCTGCAGCCCCCAATACCCTTCCTCAGACGCTCAAACCCGGGGGCATTGCGGAACCAAAGGGCATGACATTAAATTTGCCACAGGTTGCCCAAGGAAAAAGGCATCTTTGGCTTGCCCTTCCCCCCTTCCCCACCTGGTGAAAACCCAAATTCAGGTGGGTGTGGAAAACCCCGGGCCCCCCCCAAATGATCATTTGGGTCTCAATTTCGGAAAGGGGTATAGTCCTTGATAGCCTGTCATTCACCCCCGGGTGTCCCACAAAAACTTTTGTGGCCGTCCTTTTTCTTCCCAGGACCCCCGCTGAGACCGGGGACTGTCGACCTTTTCCACCCCCTGTGCCGCCGGGTCATTGACAGTGCGCTGCACTTTTCTCGCCTGTTGGTGCAATATGGGGGGGGGAACCTTGATGGCAAACTACTTCCGGTGTTAATGCGGTGCTTCCCCAAATCCTTTTGGGGCCCCAGGTCCAGTCACCCCTGCAAAACACATCTGCTACGAACAGGGTTTTACACATTTCCTGTTTGCTTCCGTCAGTTAGGGGCGTTTCCGGTGCGCCAAGTCCTCGGGGAAGTCAGGAAAGGGCCCCACACCAACCAACCCTCGCTCCCCGCGCTCTTCGGGAGCTCCATTTCCTCACAAGTGCCCACTTTGCACCACTGGCACCTTCTGGGCCTTACGGGAAGTTGGCTCCCACCGGTAATTAACCCCTCCCCTGGTCCCAAGGCTCCCCCCAACCCCACGCCCACCGCTGAAATTTTTGGTTGGGCTCCAAAGGCCCTCCTCCACGCATCATTTTGACATCGCACCGGATTCTAGACTCTTCCCCTGGGGGCAAGGTGCTCCCCTCCGTACCCCCTCTGCACCCAACCCTGAACAGGGCACCTCTTCCCCTCACCCTACCAGCTTCCGCCCAAAGGTCGCACACCCTTACTCTGGCAGGTATCAGGCCCAGAAAACTGCTCGTCCAATCGGCCCACTACCCGGCGCCGCTGCCCCGTGCTGCCCACGCCAATACGAGCCTCCACTGGCCCCTTGAACTGCACAAAATCCCCCGTGACCCAAAAAAGTCTCGTTGCTTTGGAAGTCGAATAGTGGCCACTATCAGGCCGCACTAGGGTCTTCTCCCCCTTGCCACTGTCAGGGGCATGGTTTCCCCTCTATTGAGCCCCCCACCTGCACGTGCTGGTTCGAGGGCAGCTTAACCCAAGGGGGGGCCCGGGGAACCGAGACGGCGGGTTTTCGGCCCCCCCTTCTCCCCCTTTTTCCCTCCTGTACCACCCCTTAACCTTAGGCATGCCTCGGATGGTGACCATCCTGCCACAGTCCTTGCAGCACTGCGGGAAGGGCATCAAATCCTCGGGTTGGGGGACGTGTTCTCCCTCCCTCTGACCTGCTCGTCTGTCCCCCAAATAAAACCCCTTGGAAAGTTCTCGGGCTCACCTTCTCAATGCTTTTTTTCTCCCTTTACCTTCGGGCCCCCGGGGAGGTCAAGGGGGGACTGAGCAGCTGGCCCCTAGGCCCGGGTTTTTCCTTCAGGAAGGCCTCGAACCCCAAAGGCCCTCACCCGCCCCTGCGGGTCCTCGGGTTCCTGCTTGACGAAATTTTTCGCTGCTGGTCCTTAAAGCTAACAAAAAATCACGGGCCGGGACCCATCATCCTTCCGAGCCGCAGGGTACGCCCTCCTTACCACGCCTCCACTCTGCCCCGGGGCAGTCCCTCGCCAGCTCACGAGCCGCTTCTTCAAGCGCGCCCGATATCCTCGGGGCCCGGTGGTGTGCCCAAACGGCGTTTTTAAACCTCCGCCCACTGGGGTAAGAGGTATGTTTTTGGGGTGCGGCAATGTAATTTTAGGATATTTTTTTTTCTGTATTTTTAAAAATAGTAAAAGTAAAAATAATATGATGATGATCAAGTAATGATAATATAAATAATAAAATTTAAAAATAAATAAAAAATAAAAAAATAATAATAATAATATAATAAAAATATAATATTAATAATAACAAAAAATAATAATTTTTTTTCGAATTATTCCCCTTACTTATGATTTTTTTATAAAATTTTAAAATTATCCTTTGTCTACTAAAACAATTATGATCATTATTATCATTTTTACCCCCAAAAATTTTCCAAAAACATCATGAATGAAAAACCACTTTGGACTATACTCTGCAAAGGGTATATTTCGCTAGAAAATTTCCGCTTTTTCGACTTTTGGGGTTTTTTTTCTATTTTCGTTTTTTTTTTTATAAATGGCATTGTTATTATTTTACACATCCTACCATCATAATCATCATCATTTTTTTCATTTTATCATATTATTGCAATTATTGCATTTTTATCATCTTTATCTCATTATTATCATTTTTTTTTGTAATCATTGCCGCCCTATAAATTTTCCGGTAATTACCTAATAGTAGCTTAAACAAAAAAACAAAAAACAATGCTATGCCAGTGGGGCTTTGCTCTTGCGAAAAATTGTTTACTGAAGGGCCCGGGCAAACATGACGCACTGGCTGTGGGGCGGAGGAGGGAGGACAAGCCGGGAGACGAGTTGGGTCTACTCCTGTGAAGACTCGTGTGTGCCTTGTGACCTGAAAATAAAAATGGTGTTGCCCCGTTATAAGCTGTATTGTGCTGTTGACATGCTGGTTTCCCCCCCCGTATTGTGTATAAAAAGTGTACGGGTAAAACTTGTGTAAATAAAGGGAAAACTTCATTTGTTTTACTTCGTCCCGCCTCGCCACTTGGCGTTTTCCCCCCCTGTGTTCTGGGCGCTGTGGTGTTCGGGGCCTCTTGGAGCTGTTTTATGTTCACGACCCCCGTATATAAAACCCCCGTCTGCCTACCCGCCTTTGTTGGGCCGAGAGACGAGGCGACCCCGAACAAATTGGGGCGGAGTGGGTTTGTGATATTTTATCATGGAGGTCCGATTTTCAGTCGTCCAAGATGGGGCAGCCAGAGAGAGAGGAAGGCAAGAGTGAGGTGAAGCCGAGCCGATGGACCTGATCCGCCATGCTGGCCGGTATGGGGGGGAAAAGGGACAAAGGGCAGAGAGCAGGCACAGAGGGGACGCAGCAGGCGCACCACTCGTCGAATGCAGGCAAGGAAAGGGAGAGGAAAATTCTCCCACTTTTGAGTGCTACAAGCAAACTTGCATCTGGAATGGGAAAAAAACAGCAGTACACCCACAAGGCCTGCAAAAGCGTGAAAGTAACTGATGGGGAAAGGGGCAACTCTGAAAAGGGGGAGGTTGGGGCCCGAGGGAGGAAGAGAAGGGGAAAGGGGCGTCACGAGGGAGTAACGTTGCAAGCAGAGAAAGGGGACGAGGTTCTGGCAACAGATGCCGAGTATCAGATTTTCTGGGTCTGCCTGGGGTCCGTGCAGGAAACCCCCGGGGGCCCCGCAGCGTCGTGTCGCGCCTGTCGCTGCAGAAGGGTGGGGGCCCTCGGAACCCCTCCTTGGGTATAGGTGGCGGCAAACTCGACCCGGGCAACCCCCCTGTTGCCTTCTCACCCCCTTCCTCCCCCCCCGGTGTGTTAGTTCAAAGGCAAAAGCGTTCTCCCCCGCAGCCCCTCGGGCCCCCAGACATTCTGTAGGGTAAGCCCGCTAGTACGACGGGGAAGGGGGCCTGGGCATTTGTCCCCTTTGAAATGCTGGCATATGCCCAGGGCTGGAGCCGGGAAAAAAGGGGCCCCGCACTGTAACAGCGCTAAGGGGCCCCGCGGTGGAAGTTTGGGCAAACTTTCGCCATCCCAACTGCCTTTACCCAGCGTGGCAGAGGCTTTGAAACGCCGTTTCGGGCCCACCACCAGGCCGAGGTTAAAAGGGCCCACTTGAAGAACGGACTCGTAGCGTGGGGAACCGTCCCCGCTTTGGGGCAGGATGTGGGGGGCCTGGTAAGAGGTCGACCCTGTGGCTGCGGAAGAGTGATCGTGGGCCTGGCCCGTGATTTCTTTTTTGACGCTTTATAGGGCCGCAGCTGCAAATCTACGTCAAGCGACACACCCTGGGACCTGCAGGGGGCGCTGGCAAGGGGTTGGAGTACGAGGCCTTCCTGAAGGCAAAGGTGGCCTAGGGGGGCCCCGCTCACCCCCCCGTGACCTCCGGGCCGGAAGGTAAATTTGGGGAAAATGCATTGAAAAGGGGAGCCCAAACTTTTCCCAAGCTTGTGTTGGGGGGTGCGGAGAGGTAGGGCCAGAAGTAGTCTGTAAAGGGGCGGAGAAACCCCCTCTCACCGGCGGTTCTGATGCCTTCCAGCATGCTCAAAGGGCTGTGGTAGGTATGTCACCATCCGGGGGCAGTCCTAAGGGGTAAGGATGGGACAGGGGAAAACTCGGGCAGGCTGGAGAAGGGGGCCGAAACCCCCTGTCCCGGTTCCCGGGCCCCAACTTGGGTAAGCTGCCGTCGAAACGCTTGCAGGTGGAGGGGTCTAGATGGGAAGCCGCCGCCTGAGTGGCACTGGGGCTGAGAAGACCCTAGACGGCCTGTATGTTGGCCATATGCACTTTCCGATGCACCACAAAAATGGTGGTGTCACGGGCATTTGTGCAGCTCAAGGGCCAGTGGAGGGTCGTATTGGCGGGGCAGACGGTCGCGGCTGCCGGGTATGTGGCCATCTGGGCGAGCACTGCTTTTCTGGGCCTTGACTACCTGACGCAGAGTGGCTGTGTGACCTTGGAGGAAAACTGGGGAGGTGCACGGGAAGATTGCCCTTTCTTCCAAGGTTGGGTTGCGAGGGATTACGGGTGGCAAAAAGCCCTTGCCCCAGGGCAAGTCTAGAATCCGGGGTCGACTGTCAAAAATGATGCTGAATAGAGGGCCCCCTGGAGGCATTTAAAACCCCAGCTGGGTGATGGGGTAGCGTTTTGGGGGACCTTGTTGGGCCAGGGGGGGGGTTAGTTACAGTGTTTTTGGGAGCTAACTTCTCCACTAAGGACCCGAAGGGGCCAGCTGGTGCAAACTGGGCACTTTGAGGAAGTGCAGCTCCAAAGAGTCTCGGGGAGCAAGATTGGTTGTGGGGCCGTTGCCTGACTTCCTCGAGGACTTGGGGCCCGGAGCGCCCTAACCCGGGGAAGGAGACCTTGACCCGGGCAATAGGGAAGTGGGGAAACATAGGTGACAGAGTGTGGCTGCATAAAAACCCGGTCGGAAACAGGGGTCTCGCCGAACTACAGAGCCCCTGGGGGGGGCCCCACGGGGGTAGCGGGCCCCCTCTGATTCACCTATCAAAATTTGCAGAGGCGAAAAAGACCGTCGGTTTTCCATGTGGGGCCGGCTGTGGCGTTTCCATGGGGAGGAACTACTCCGGGCCATGGTAAAAAAAAGATGAAGTTTTCCCCGTAACGGCGATGAGGACGTGGGGAGCACTGACCGAGATGAGGACGGGATTTTGGGCGGTGAGGGGGATGCAGCAGACGTCAATGGTGACCCTGAGCCAGGTCTTGGACAGGGGAACCCCCCGGGTCCCACTGCCAACTACCCCCCCCACACCCCCTCCGAGAGACCCCCAGAGCGAAAAAAGCCGCGTGGTGAAAGATTTTTTTTTGTTTCTGAAACTGATTTTATTTAAATTTTATGTAGTTTGTTTTTTGGTTTAAATGTCAAACAACGTCTCTGTGATTGGGGGGGAAGGGCTATGCCGGGTCTTTGTCCTTGCGAAAAATGTGTTTACATGAAGGGCCTGGGCAAAAATGAGCGCTGGGTTGACGGAGGGGCGGAGGAAAAAAAGCCCGGGACGGGTTTGGGTCTGCTCCTGTGAAGACTCGTGTGCGCCTTGTGACCTGAATAACCTGGTGTTGCCCCCCGTTTTTAACTGTATTTTCTGTTACATCTGGTTTTTCCCCCTGTATTGTCCCATAGAAAAGTTACGGGAAAAAACTTGTGTAAAAAAAGGAAAAAACTGTCATTTTGTGTTTTACTTCGTGCCCTGCCTCCCACTTTGGCCCTTTCCTCTCCTGGTGTTCTGGGAGGCTGTGGTGTCGGGCCTCTTTGGGGCTGTTTTTTTTGTTACGACCCTGTATTAAAACGCCGCTGCCTCCTCCTTGTGTTGGTTGGGAGAGAGACGGGCGACTGGCGTAACAATAAAATTAAAGCATTGGGAAAGTTCATTTTTATTTTTTATCATTATTTTATAATTATTACAAAATTTTAATCTTTTTTTGGGGGTTACACTTTAAATGAATATGATAAAAATAATAAAATAACAATAATAAAAGCAAAAAGAAACAATATAATATTAAATATAAATTTTTGTTATTATTTTCATTTTATTGTAATTTTTACGGATAATTTTTTTTTTGTATTTAAATTAAAAAGTAAATAATAATAATAATAATGAGATGATAATATAATATAATAATAATAAATAATAAAATAAAATAATAATAATAATAATAATAAATTATAATAATTAAAATAATAAAATAAAAAATAATATTTTTTTTTTGGAATTATTGCCCTTACTTTGATTTTATGATTTTTCTCAATTTATCCTATTCATAACTAATACAATTATGTCATTATTATCTTATTACCCTAAAAATTGCCAAATCATCAAAAAAACGAAAAAACGGAATTTTTTGGAGTCTCCTCACTAGAATTTTTTCCCCTTTTTTTTTGACTTTTCGGGTTTTTTTTTTTTTTTCGTTTTTTTTTTTATAATGGCATCATTATTTTTATCATCATCTTTCACATCGCTACCATCATTTTCATCATTTTTGCAAAATTTTTGCAAAAATTTTTTTAATCATTTTATCATTTTTATTGTAATTTTGCTGCCATATATTTTTCCGTAATTACACTAAAAGAACAATAATAAAAACAATAAAAAAAATAAAAATAATTGTAAAAACTTGGGATGTTCATTTTTTATTATATTTTTTTATTTAATTATTACAGCTATAAACTTTTTTGGGGAATTTTCTCATAATTTTAAATAAAAATAATAAAATAAAAACAAAAGCATAAGTAACAAAAAATATTTATAATAATATTTTTTTATTAATTTCATTTTATTGTAATTATTACGGGTAATATTTTTTCTATATTTATACTAATAGTAAAAGTATAATAAAAATAATGTAAAGTGATATAATAATAAAATAAAGATAGTAAAGATAATAAATAATAATAATAATATGATTAATGATAATTTATAATAAATAATAATATTTTTTTTTTGGGAAATTTTTGCCATTACTTTTTATTTTATTATAATTCTCATATTATTTCCCATTGTCATGACTAAAACAATTTAAACTTATTATCATTATTACCCTAATATTGCCAAAATCTTCAATGAAATCGAAAAAAAAGGCATTTTGACTAACTCTGCAAAGGGTATATTTCGCTAAATTGGCACTTTTTCGACTTTTGGGATTTATGTTTTTTTTTTTTTTTTTTTTTTTATTTTAAATTTACATTTTATTATTTTTATCATCTTATCCTCATCGCTACCCCTTATCATCTTATTTCATTTCATTGTAATTATTGCTGCCATATATAAATTTTTTCCGTTATTACACTAAAATGCAAAAATAAAAACACAAAAAAAATAAAATATTTAAAAAACAGCATTGGAAAAGTTAAATTTTTTTTATTATTATCATTATTATTGTAAAATTTTTACAGTTTAATTTTTTTTTGGGGGGCAAATTACATCATAAGGAATAAATAATAATAATAATAATAATTTAAAAATAATAACAATAATAACAGCAAAAATGATAACAAAAATTATTGTTAAAAAATTTTGTTTATTTTCATTATATTTTAAATTTTTACGGTTTTTTTTTTTTTTTCCGTATTTATCTAAATAAAAATATAATAATAATAAAATGATTATATAATAATAAAAATAATAAGAAAAGAAAAGAAAAGAATAAGTTTTTTTTTTTTTTTTTTTTTTTTTTTATTAATTGCCATTACTTTGATTTTATGATATCCATATTATCCTTTGTTGACTAATGCAATTATGATCTTATTTCATTATTACCCTAATAATTACCAAAATCCTCATGAAATCGAAAAAACGGGATTTTGGACATACTCTGCAAAAGGCTTATTTCGCTAGAATTGCGCTTTTTTTGACTTTTGGGATTTTTTTTCTTTTTATTATTATCATTTTATTCTATTACAAACGCTACATCATTCATCATTTCATCATAATATCATCTTTCTCATTTTTTACCATAATTATTGCAAATTTTGCAATTATTACATCATTATCACAAATTATTATTATTGTTGTAATTATTCCGCCAATATTTTTTTTCTGGGAATTACCTAATATACAAAAATAAAAACAAAATAAAAAAAATAACAATTTATAATACACATTGGAATATTCGTTTTCATATTATTATTATTTTTTATTATTTTATTATTATTGTAATTATTGCGTTTTAAAATTTTGGGGGGCAAATTTCACTCATATTAATATAAAAATAATAAAAATAAAAATAACAAAAAAATATGATACAAAGACAAAATTCTAATAAATTTTAAATTTTTATTTTTCTTATCATTGTTATTATTACAGTTATATTTTTTTTTGTATTATACTAAAATTTAAAATTTAAATAAAAAATTTAAAAATAATAATAATAAAATAATAATAATAATAATAAAAGTAATAATAATAATAATGATGATAGATAAAAAATAAAAAAATGACATAATAAAAACATAAAAATAATAAAAAACAATAAAATTTTTATGGGGTTACAGTATAGTAGTTAATAATAATAAATTTTAATAATAAAATCATCATAAAAAATATTAAAAATGGTAATAATATAATTATTATTATAAAATAATAATAATAGTTATAATATAAAATAAAGATAATATTTTTACATTATTCACCATTACTTATGATTATTATGATATTCTCATATTATCTTTTGTCAGACTATACACATTATTACTCTGTCACAGGTTTATTTCGCTAGATTAGCCTCTTTTTCGACTTTTGGGTTTTTTTCTCTTTTTCGTTTTTCATTATAAAGACATTATTATTATTATCATCATTATCATCATCGCTACCACAATTGTCATCATTATCATCATCATTACATCATTCCTATTATTATTAACATCATTATTTTACTATTGCAATTATTATCATCATTATAATCTTATTATCATTATTATAATTATTATTGTAATTATTCCGCCTATATATATTTTTTCCGTATTACACTAATAGTAGCATATAATATAACAATAAAACAATAATATAATTGTAATAAAGCTTCGAATGTTTCATTTTTATCATTATTATCATTTTTGTTGTATTATTACACAGTTATAATATTTTTTTGGCAATTACACTACCTAATAAAATGATATGGTATATACAATATAACAGCAATATGATACAATGACATATTATAATATAATTATTATTATCATTTTCAATTATTATTGTAATTTTTACAGTTATAATTTATTTTTTTTATTTATTTTACCTAATAGTAACACAGCATAATAAAATAATAATATAATAATAATAATAATAACACACAATATATACACAATAATAATGATAATAATAGTATAATTATAATATATAATAATAATAATATAATATTATAATAATATATATCATAATAATATATATAATATGATAATATATTAAACTGATAACATATAATATATGGTAGTAGTACTAGTATAGTGTAATATAATAAAATCATAATAATCAATAATCATATATATCATCATATAACAATTATAATATTAAAATGATATAATAATATTAATGATTAAATTAATAACATATAATATAATAATAATAATATTTTTGCAATTATTGCCATTACTTATATTTTTATATTTTTTTTTTTTTTTCGTTTTTATTTAAATGGACATTATTATTATTATTTTCATCATTATCTCACGCTACCATCATTTCATCATTTTTTCACTTTATCGCCCATTATCACATTTTGTAGTTATCTAAATTATTTCATCTTTATCATCATTATTATCTTATTATTGTAATTTTCCCGCCATATGTTTTTTCCCTTTGAAAATTACACTAATATACAATATAAATAACAATAAAAAAATAGCAATTTTAAAAAGCATTGGAATGTTCTTTTTATTATTATTTTTTATTTTTTAATTATTACTTTTTTTAATTTTTGGGGGGGGAAATTTATACTATAAAAATTAATAATAATAATAAATAAAAATAAAATAATATAAAAATAATAAACAAAAATGTGCCAATGAAAATTAATAAGCTACGCCAGTGGGTCTTTGTCTCTGGGCAAAACGGTGTTAACATGAAGGGCCCCGGGGAAAACATGACACAACGGGCTGTGGGGGAGAACAACCCGGGGAGACCCGTTGGGGTGCGCTCCTTAAAGCCCTCGTGTGTCCCCTTGTGCCTGAAAAACTTTGGTGTTCCCCCTGTTATAAGCTGTATCGTAAGTGTGACATCTGGTTTCCCCCCTGTATTTGCCTATAAAAAGTGTGGGAAAATAACTTGTGTAAATAAGGAAAGCTGTCATTTTGTGTTTACTTCGTCCCCTCCCGCCACTTGGCGTTTCCTCTCCTGGGGGTCTGGGACGCTGTGGTGCTCGGTGCCTCTTGGGCTGTTCGTGTTCACGCCCCTTTAAAACACGCCGCTCCCACCCTGCTTTGTGTTGGGGGCCGAGAGCGAGGCGCCCGGGCTAAAAAATGGGTCGGGAGTGGGATTTGTGATTTTTGATCATGACGCGCCGATTTATCATGTCGCCCAAAGATGGCGGGCCATGAGCGAGGGGAGGCATACTGAGGCAGGCACGAGTAGGTAAAGCCACCGATGGACTTGATCACACCATCTGGCCCGGGATGAGGGAGGAAATGGCACAAAAGGGGGAAGAGCAGGCACAAGGGCACGCGAGCGGCCCCATTCGTCGGATGCGGCAAGGAAGGCAAGGGAAAAGTTCCGCCAAATTGTTGAGGGGCCAGACAATCTTGTCTGTGAAGATGGGGCTCAGCAGTACAAAACCCACAATGCCTGCAACATGTGAAGGTGAACTGATGGAGGGGTCTACTCTGAAGGGCAGGTTTTAGGGCCCAGGGGGAAGGAAGGGGGAAGCCGTCACGAGGTGTAACGTTTTCAAGCAGAGAAAGGGAGACGAGGTTTTTGGCAAAAGTGCCAAGTTAGATTACTGGGTCTTCTGGGGGCTGTGGCGGAAAACCCCCGGGGCCCGCAGCGTCGTGTCGCAGCCCGGGTCGCTGCAAAAGGGTGGGGACCCATCGGAATCGCTCCCCCTTTGGGTAAGGTGGGGGCAAAAATCGGACCCGGTCCCAAACCCGCCTCGTTGCCCCCCCCCCCCTTCCCCCCCCCGGGTTTTTTAGTTCACGGCACCGTTCTCCCCCTGCAGCCCTCGGCCTCCAACATTTTTTTGAAACGTAACCGCTCAGTACGACGGAAGGGGGCCTGGGGGGCATTGTCCCCAATTTTAAATGCTGGCATATGCCCGGCTGGGCCAGGGAAAAGAAGGGCCCCGCACTGTAACACGTTTAAAGGGCCCCCCGGGGGAAGTCTGGGGGATCTGCCCCATCCCAAAATGCCTCTTCACCACGTGGCAGAGGCTTTTGAAACGCCGTTTCGGGCCCACCACCAGGGCCGGGGTATTCGGGCCCACTTGAAGAACGGACTCGTGGCGTGGCGAGCACTGTCCCAGCTGGCGCAGGATGTGGAGGGGCTGGTAAGGGGTCGTACCCGCGGCTGCGAAGAGATGATCGTGGTTTTGGCCCCCTGGGTTTCTTTTTTTACGCTTTACGGGCCGCTGCAAATCTACTCAGCAGGCACACCCCGAGGACCTGCAGGGGGGCTGCGAGGGCCTTGGGGTTTGAGGCTTTTTGAGACAAAACCCTGGCCAGGGCCATGCTCAGCCCCCCCGTGCCTCCGGGGCCGAAGCTAAAGTGGAGAAAATAGATTGAGGAAGGTAGCCCGAAACTTTTCCCAAAGGTTGTTTGGGCTGCGGGGAGGTAGGGGGACAAACTATCATGTCCGAGGAGCGGAGAAAAACGTCCCCTTTCCCCGGACGGGGTTCTATGCCTTCCAGCGTGCTGAAGGTGTGGCAGGTATGGGCACCATCCGACGCAAAGTCCTAAGGCTAAGGAAATGGGAAAAGGGGAAAAAAGGCGGAGAAGGGGGCCGAAAACCCCCCAAAGGGCCCGGGCCCCACTTGGGGGGGCCCCGGGGAAACCCCACGATGCAGGGGGGGAAAGTGGGAAAGGCGGAAGGGGGGGGGCGAAAACCCAGGCCCCCCCTTTTTGGGCCATTTAAAAAACCCCCGGTCCCAAGGACTGTGTGGTTCACGGGACATTGTGTGCAGCTCAAGGGGGGCCAGTGGAGGCCGTTTGGGCGTGGGCACAGGTGCGCGGCTCCCGGGTGTATGTGGCTGTCGGGACGAGCACTGCTTGCTGGCCTTGACTACCTGACCAGAGTAAGGCGTGTGTCGCCCTTTGGGGGAGGAGGCTGGTGAGGTGGCTGGGGAAATGTGCCCTTTTTCTTCCCAAAGGGTTGGCTGTGCGAGGAGTTACGGCTGAGGGACTCACTTGCCCCCAGGAAGATTTTAGAATCCGTGTCGACTGTCAAGATGAGCGTGAGTAGAGGCCCCGTTAGCCCATTCAAAACTGCAGCTGGCATGGCGTAGCGGGGGGTTGGGGGGAACCTTGTTGGCCAGGGGGGGGTTAGTTACAGTGTTGTAGCTAACTTCCCCAAAAAGGCCTGAAGTCCAGCTGGTGCAAAGCTGGCACTTTTTGAGGAAGTGGAGCGTCCAGAAGAGTGTTGGGGGAGCGAGGAGTTGGTTGGGGGTGGGGCCGTTGCCTGACTTCCTCAGGGCTTTTGGGGCACTGGTGTGGCGGGTTTCCATGGGGCCGAAGCTACTTTTCCCGGTCCAGGTGAAAAAAAAGATGAGTTTGCCCCGTACGGTGGGCGTGCAGACGCTGACCGAAAAGGCGAGCATTTGGACGGTAGGGCGATGCAGCAGGCGTCAATGGTGACCTGACCAGGTCTTGGGGAGAGAACCCCCTGGGTCCACTGCAATCAAAACCCCCGCCCCCACCCTCTTCAAGCGCCCCGTGAGGCGAAAAAAGGGGCCCGGGTGGGTGAAAAAAAATTTTTTGGTTTTTTTGAGAACGATTTTATTTAAATTTTTTTGAGATTGTTTCAGGTTTAGATTGGGAATTTTTCTTTTTTTCGCCAGTGGGTCTTTTTTCCTGGCGAAAAATCGTTTTAAATGAAGGGCCTGGGCAAACATACACAACTGGGTGTGGCGGAGGACGGAAACGCCGGGAGACGCGGTTGGGGGCTGCCCTTAAACCTGTGTGTGCCCTTGTAAAAAAACCTGTTATTGTCATCATTATTATCATTATTAATCATCCTTATTATCGTTTATCATTATCATTATCATCCATCTATATATAATCTTATTGCAATTATTATTCATCATTAATTGCAATTATCTCATCATTATTGCACATATTATCATCATTTTGCAATTATATTATCATCATTATTGCAATTATTACCTTTAGCTATTGCAATTATTGCAGTTTTTATATAGATAATTTGGCAACTATTTCTAATAACACTACATAATATAGCAATTAACAATATGATAACAAGACTAACTTTTTTAATGATAATTAACTTATATCATTTTTTAAAAATTTTAATTAATATCGTTTTACTGTAATTATTACTCACAGGACATGATATCTTGGCAACTATCTATCCAGTAAAAGATATATGATGACAATAACAGGATAATATCACATAACAATATTATAACGATTATTATTATTATTATTATTATTATTTATTTATTATTATTATGTATTATTATTATTGTTTATTATTATTATTGTTATTTATTCAGTTTATGATATATTTTTTGCAATAAGACTAATAATTAAAGTAATAATAATATAATAATGAATAATATAATAATAATAATATAATAATAATAACCACAATAATAACTAATAATATAATGATAATAATTAATAATAATAATAATACTAATACTAGTAGTAGTAATTATTGATTAATAATATGATAATAAAGTAATGAATAATAATCATCAAATTGTTATCAAAATTTTTATTCTCCACTTTCATCCTCATTATTGTCAGGATTAACAATTCTGGTAATATATTATCATTATTACCCTAATAATTGCCAAAATCATCAAATGAGTTCGAGAAAAAAACGTCCTTTTTGGAGTTTTCTCTCCTCTCAAAAGGTTATATATTTCCTAGATTTTGCCGCTTTTCGACTTTTGGGATTTTTTTTTTTCTTTACCCTTTTTTGTTATAATATGGTACAATTCCTGTTTTATTATCACCATTATTATCATTATCAGAATATCATCCTTTTATCGTTGTCATCATTTCAAATGATCATCATCTTATCATCATTATGCAATTATTATCATCATTATTGAAATATATCATCATTATTGCAATATTATCTTACTATTGAAATTAATTGCAATTATAATATATAATTGGCACTATACTAATAACGCTACATACTAATAGCAATAACAATATAGAACAATAATACCGTTTTTTTATGATAATTACCTATATCATTATTTTAATTAATATCGTTATTAATATAATCATTACTGTTATAATGATTACTCTTGGCAATTATAACTACCATAAGATAATATAATGATAATATAACAATATTAATATTAATAACAATATATAACGATTATTATTACTTATTATTAGTATTATTAGACTTAATTGTATTAATTATTATTGTTATTATTACAGTTTATGATATTTTTTTGGCAATATACTAGTAAATTAAAGTAACTACTATAATAATATAATCACAATAATAATAATAATAATGCTACGCAGTGGGTCTTTGTCCTCTGTGCGAAACATGTGTTCACCTGAAAAGGATGACCTGGGCATGTCTTTTAACATGAAGGGACCTGGCCAAACATGACGAACTGGCTGATGAACGGAGGAGCGAGGAACAGCCAAGAGAGAGACGGAGTTTGGGTGCTGGCGTCGCTGGTGAAACCTCGTGTGTGCCCTTTTGAACTGAGTAAACTTTGTGTTCCCTGTTAGAAGCGTAATCGTGCAGTGTGACATGCTTGTTTCCCCCTGTATTGTGCATATAGCAAAGTGTAACGGGTAAATAACTTTGTGTAAATAAAGGAAAGACTGTCATTTTGTGTTTAGTTCGTGCCCTGCCTCGACAACTTGGCGTTTCCCCGTGGTGTTCTGGGACGCTGTGGTGCTCGGCCGCCTCTTGGAGCTGTTCAGTGTTCACGAAAAAAAAACCCTGTTGAATGCACGCCGTCGCTATCCTTCCTTTGTTGGTGGCAGGAGATGAGGCGCCGGCGTAACAAAAGGTGTCAGGAGTGGGATTTGTGTTTGATTCATTGAGATGCCTCCGATTAATCATCAGTGGTCCAAAGATTGCGGGCAGCCATAGGAAAACAAAGGAGGCTATGACGAGGGTAGGCACGAGTGATGTGAAGCCGAGCCAGATGGACCTGATCACTGCCAATGGCTGGCCGGTATGAGGGGGGAAATGGCACAAGGGCAGAAAGCAGGCACAGAGGGCACGCGAGCAGGCCCACAAATCATCGTCGAGATGCAGGCCAAAAGGCAGAGGAAAAGTTTCTGCCAACTTGTTTGAGGTGCTACATAGCATCTTGCATCTGTGGAGATGGAAACTCCAGCAGTACACCGACAGGGCCCTGTACCAGCATGAAGATGAACTGATGGAGGGGGTGCAGACTCTGAAAGGCGAGGTTAAGGGCCGATGGAAGAGTGAGGCGGAAAGGCTGCGTCAGAGTAGTAACTGTTGCAAGCAGAGGAAGGCATACGAGTTTTCTGGCAACAGATGCCAGAGTGTCAGTTTCTGGGTCTCCTGGGGTCCGTGGCAGGAAGACCCCCGGGCCTCGCGCGTCCCCCGTGTCCGCAGCCAGTGGGACTCCATCGTAACGCTCCCTTGGTATAGGTTGGCGGTAAAACCTCGGACCCGGTCCAACCCCGCCTTCGTTGCTCCCTCACCCCCTTCCTCCCCCCACGGGCATGTTAGTTCACGGCACGCGTTCTCCACCCTGCAGCCCTTCGGCCTCAGACATTCGGTGAGGCGTAAAGCCAGCTGAGTACGACGGGACGGTGGGCCTGGGAGGCATATGTCGCCCAATTTGAAATCTTGCATCTGCCAGGGCTGGAGCCAGAGAGAAGTGCCCTGCAGCTGTTATCAGCGCTAAGGGCCCCCCGAGGTGAAGTTTGGGGCATCTGCGCCACCCAACATGCCTCTTTACACCAGTGTGGGCAGATGCTTTGAAACGCCGTTTCGGGCACCACCACCAGCCGAGGTTATATCGGGCTCCACTTGAGAAGGACTCGTGAGCGTGGTGAGACACTGTCCCAGCTGGCGCAGGATGGTGGAGGCTGGTAAGGAGTCGTACCCTGCGGCTGCGGAAGAGATGCTGTGGCCTGGCCTCCGCGATTTCTTTGTTGACGCTTTGCAGGACCGCACTGCAATCTAAATCTAGCGTCAAGCAGCACACCCTGAGGACCTGCAGGTGGCGCTGGCGAGGGCCTTGAGTTCGAGGCCTTTCCTGAAGCAACCAGTGACCTAGGGCCAGGCTGCTCAGCCCGCCCTGACTTCCGGGCCAGAAGGGCTAAAGTGAGTAAGGTAGCATTGAGGAATGGTGAGCCTGAGCACTTTCAAGGCTTGTGGTTGGGGCTGGGGCTGCGGTACGGAAGGCACAGACGTAGTCGGTGTCGGGGGAGCGATACACGTCCCCTCTCAACCGGACGGATTCTGATGCCTTCCAGCAGTGCTGCAAGGACTGATTGGCTAGGTATGGTCACCATCCGAGTGCAGTCCTACTAAGGCTAAGGAGTGGGTACAGGGGAAACTCGGACCGGCCTGGAGAATGGGCCCGAAAACCCAGCCGTGCCTCAGTTTCCGCCCGTGCCCCGACTTGGGTAAGCTGGCCGTCCGAACCAGCACGATGCAGGTGGAGGGGCTCAGTAGATGGAAGCCATGCCCCCTGACATTGGACACACTGGGGGCTGAGAAGACCCCTAAGTGCGGGGCCTTATATGTTGGCCACTATGTGACTTCAGACGCACCACGAGACTGGTGGTGTCACGGCACATTGTGTGCAGCTCAAGGGGCCAGTGGAGGCTCGTATTGGCGAGGGCAGCACGGTGCAGCGGCTGCCGGTGATGTGGCCGATCTGGACGAGCCTGCGTGCTGGCCTTGACTACCTGACGCAGAGTAGGCGTGTGTCGACCTTGGACGGAAGCTTGGTGAGGGTGCACGGTGAAGATGGTGCCCTTGCTTCCAGAGGTTGGCTGTGCAGAGGTAGTTACGGCGAGCGACTGCACCTTGCCGCCCCAATACCAGAGTCTAAATAGCGGTGTTGACTGTCAAGAGTGATGCTGAGTAGAGGGCCTCGTGGAGCCCATCCAAAACCTACAGCTGGCTGATGGCGTGCGTTGGGCGGAGCCTTGTTGGACCAGGGGAGGGGGGTCGTTACAGTGTTGGTAGCTACTTCTCTCCGATAAGGCCCAGAAGGTGCAAAGCTGGGTACCTGTAGCAAGTGGAGCGTTCAGAAGAGTCGTCGGGGAGCGAGGAGTTTGGTTGGTGTGGGGCCGTTGCAACTGACTTCCGCGAGGCTTGGCGCACCCGGCTGTGGCGTTACCATGGGCCCCGGAAGCTACCTCCTGGGGGCCATGGTGAAAAAGAAGATGACGTTAGCCCAGTAGCGGCGATTAGGAAGTGGCAGACGCTGGACCGAAAAGTAGGACGACATTTGGACGGTGAGGCGATGCAGCGAACGTCCCAATGGTGGACCATGAGCCAGGCTTGGGACAGGACGATACCCCTCTGGGTGCCACTGCCAATCTACCGCCGCCCACACCTCCAGAGGCGACCCAGCGAGAGCGAAGAAAGCCGCGCTGGAATGAAAGAGTTTTTGTTGTTTCTGAGAACTGATTTCCAATTATATTACGGTTACTTTTCTTTTGAAAAATTTTGTTTGTTCCGTGAGGACTAATTTTATTTAAATTTTCTGTAGTTTGTTTCAGGTATGGATCTGTCAGAGCAGTCTGCTTGATAGGGGGGGATAGTGCTACGCCAGTGGGTCTTGTCTCTGTGCGAAACATGTGTTAACATGAAAAGGATTACCTGGGCATGTGTTTAACATGAAGGGAGCCCAGTGGGCAAACATGGCGCCAACTGCTATGAACGGAGGAGGCGGAGAACAAGCCAGAGAGAGACGGAGTTGGTGTGCTGCTCCTGTGAAGACCTCGTGTGTGCCCTTGTGAACTGATAAACTTGTGTTGCCCTGTCATAAAGGGGTATCGTGCAGTGTGACTGCAGGTTTCCCCCTGGTATTGTGCCTATATAAAAGTGTACGGGTAATAACTTGTGTAAATAAAGAAAGACTGTCATTTTTTTTTTATTCGTGCCATAACCTCGCAATTGGGCGTTTCCCCTCGTGGTGTTCTGGGACTCTGTGGTGCTCGGCGCCTCTTGGAGCTGTTCAGTATTCACGACCCTGTGGATAGCACGCCGTCTGCCTAGCCTGCATTGTGTTGGTTGCAGAGAGACGAGGCGGGCCGGCGTAACACTAATAATAATAATAATAATAACATAATAATAATAATGATAATAATAATGATAATAGTAATAATATCAGATCAGCAAATGTTTCAAAATTCTCTTTATTCTCACTTTTATCCTCATTACTGTCCATGATTAATACAGTTCTGGTAATTATTATCATTATTACCCTAATATTTCCAAATCATCAATGATTCGTAAAAAACGTCATTTTGGAGGATACTCTCAAAAGGCAGATTTCGATAGATTTTGCCGCTTTTTTCGACTTTTGATTTTTTTCTTTTCATATACCCTTTTTTTATTACATAATGGACACAAATTCATTATTATTTATCATCATTATTATCATGATTATCATCCTTATTATCGTTTATCATCATCATTATCATCATTATTCAATCATTATCATCATCATTATCACATTTAATTGCAATTATGTAATCTCATTAGTGCAATTATTATCATCATTCTTGATATTATTATAAATCAGATATCGCCATTATTCTCATTCTATTGATATTATTGCAGTTTATAATATATAATTGGCAACTATACTAATAACCCCAAACTACATAATAATAGGCATAACATAATAATAACAATAATACGTTTTTTATGATAATTACTTTCTCATTATTTAAATGATATCGTTTTACTATAAGTATTACGTTATGATGATTATCTTGGCAAATTATAGACTACCAGTAAAAATAACAATAATAATAATAATACAATAATAATATTTTATAAACAATACTATACGATTTATTATTATTATTATTATTACTATTATTATTGTTATTATTATTATTATACTTATTGTTTATATTAGTATTGTTATTATTACAGTTATGTATCTTTTTTGGCAATAATACTAATAATTAAAGTAATACTAATAATACTACTAATAATAATAATAATAATAATAATAATAATAATAATGTAATAATAATAAAAAAATAAAAATAATCATAATAATAATATACAACAACAATAATAATAATACATATATTAATAATAATATGATAATAATAATGTAATAGTAATAATTCCAATAATCTTCAAATGTTTATCAAATTCCTTTATTCTCATTCTTAATCCTCATTATTGTCATGATTAATAAATTCTGGTAATTATTATCATTATTACCCGAATAATTGCAAAATCCTCAAATGAGTCGAAAAAAAAAAACGTCTTTTGAGTGAACTCTCAAAAGGCATGTAGTTCGCTAGATTTGCCGCGTTTTTCGCCTTATGGGATTTATTTTCTTTTACCCTTTTTTATATATGGACACAATTCCTTTTTATTATCATCCTTATTATCATAATTAATCATCCTTATTATCGTTATCATCAGCTTTATCATCAGTTATCATCATCATTATTTGCAATTATATATCTAATATTGACAATTATTATTCATCATTATTACAATTATTATCCTTACTATTGATATTATTCAGGTTATAATATATATTTGGCAACTATTACTAATAACAACTACATGATAAGTAGCAATAACAATATAATAACAATAATAAGTTTTTAGAGATTACTATATCTTATTTTAATCATATTTTATTATTGTAATTATTACTGTTATAATGATTATCTTGGCAATTATCCATACATAAAATAATAATAATGATAATAAAATAAGAATAATATATTAATAACAATATTACTAACGATTATTAATTATTATTATTATTATTAAAACTTATTGTTATTATTATTATTGTTATTATTACAGTTATGATTTTTTTTGCAATAATACTGTTTTTATAATTTAACGTAAAATAATAATATAATAATAATAATAATATAATAATAATAATCATATAATAATACATAATGATAATAACAATGGTAATAGTAATAATATCAATAACATCAAATGTTACAAAATTCCTCTTTATTCTCACTTTTTTATCCTCATTAAGTTCAGATTTATAGAATTCTGGTAATTATTATCATTATTACCCAAATAATTGCCAAAATCATCAAATGATGAAAAAAAACGTCATTTTGGAGTCCAATCTCAAAGGCTATATTTCCCTATATTTTGCCGCTTTTTCGACTTTTGGGAATTTTTTTTCTTTTACCACTTTTTTTGTTATATATGACACAATTCCTGGTAATTATTATCATTATTATCATGAATTATCATCCTTATTATCGTTATCATCATCATTATCATCATTATTAATCCTTATTGCAATTATTAGCATCATTACTGCAATATTCTCATCATTATATTGCAATTATTTATCATTATTGCAAATTATTATCATCATATTGCAATTATTAATCTTACTATTGCCATTATTGGCAGTTATAATATATAATTTGGCAACTAGAACTAATAACACTACAATCAGATAATAGTAATAACTAATAATAACAATAATAACTTTTTTATGATAATTACTTAATAGCATTATCTTAATTAATATGTTAATTTCTGTAATTATTACTTTTATAAATGATTATCTTGGCAATTAATACTACCAGTAAAAATATAATAATGATAATAATAACAATAATAAATATTAATAACCGATTTTATAATAATATAATAATATAATTATTTATTATTATTATTATGTTATTTATTATTATTCTTATTAGTATTATTATTTATTATTATTTTATTATTGTTATTATTATATTGTTATTATTAACAGTTTATTATATATGTTGTTGGGCAATAATACTAATAATAAAGTACTATAATAATACTAACTAAGATAATAATAATAATAATAATATAATAATAAGATCATAATAATGATAATAGTAATAATATCAATAATCATCAAATGTTATCAAATTTCCTCTTTATATTCCAGACTTTTATATCCTCATTATTGTCATGCTTAATACAATTCTGGTAATTATATCATTATTAACCCTAATATTGCCAAAATCATCAAATGAGCTCGAAAAAAACGTCATTTTTAGAGTATACTCCTCAAAAGCCTAGATTTCGCTAGATTTGCCGCTTTTTCGACTTTTTGGGTTTTTTTTCTTTTACCCTTTTTATTATATATGGACACGACACTCCTGTTATTAGCATCATTAATTATCCTGATTATCATCCTTATTATAGTTTATCATGATCTTATCATCCATTATTATCATCATTATTGCAATTATTATCAGCATCATTGCAATTATTATCAGCATTATTGCAATTATTATCTTACTTTTGCAATTATTGAGTTGTAATATATAATTTGGCAACTATTCTAATAACAACTACAATTAATAATAGCAAATAACAATAAAGTAACCATAATACGTTTTATGAGAATTACTTGATATCATTATTTTACTTAATAATCGTTATTTACTGTAATATTACTGGTTTATAAATGATTAGCTTGGCAAGTATACTACCAGTAAAAATACTAATAATTATAATAATACGAATACTCATATAATAACAATTTAGTATAACGATTATTATTATTACTATTATTATGATAATCATCATTATTAATATTATTATTAATTATTGTTTATTATTATTATTGTTATTTATAACAGTTATGAATATATTTTTTTGCAATAATACTAATAATTAAAGTAATAATAATAATAGATAATAATAAGAAATAATAATAATAATAATAATACTAATAATACATAATAACTTATACATAATAATAATAATAATAATAACCTAGAATATAATAAGAATGATATAATTATAAGTGAATACTAATTAGCATGAATCATCAATATGATAAAATCCTCTTTATCCTCATTGTTAATCCTCATTACTGTCATGATTAATACAATTTGGTAAATATTTATCAATTATTACCCTAATAAATTGCAAAATTATCAAATGAGTCGAAAAAAAACGTCATTTTGGAGTGTACTCTTCAAAAGGCTCATATTTCCGCTAGATTTGGCCGCTTTTTCGACTTTTTGGGATTTTTTTTGTTTTTTCTTTTACCTTTTTTTATTAGTAGTGAACACACAATTCATGTTATATCATTATTATTATCATTGATTATTATCAATCCTTATTACGTTATCATCATCATTAATCATCATTATTGCAATTATTACATCATTATTGCAAATTATTATCACATCCATTAGTGCAATTAGTATCATTATTATTGCAATTAATTGGCAGTTATCATATATATTTGGCAACTATACAATAACACTACAGTAATAATAGCAAATAGACATATGATAATAGTAATACGTTTTTTATGATAATTACGTATATCTTATCTTAATATCGTTTTATTACTGTAATTATTACTGTCATAATGATTATCTTGGAATTATACTACCATTAAAAAAATAATTGATATAATAGCAATAATAATATTAATTAACAATTATAACGAGTATTTATTATTGTTGATTATCTTATTGTTATTATTATTGTTATTATTATGTTATAATATATTTTTTTGATCATATTATACTATAATTAAAGGAATATATAATAGTAATAATAGTTATAATAATAATAATAATATCATATAATAATAATAAGAATAATAGTTAATAATATGAATAATAATAATAATAAAAATAATGATAATAATAATAATCAATAATAATAATAATAATAATATAATAATAATAATTAATAATAATGACCTAATAATTAATATAGTAATAGTAATAATTCTCATTGATATCATCATTATTGTCTTGATTAATACAATTATTATAATTACCCTGATAATGCCACAATCATCTTGAAAATCGAAAAAAACGTCTTTTTAGTAGTTCTCATTGATTCATCATTATGTCCCATGAGTAATCATAATTATGATAATTACACTAATAATTGGCAAAATCATCATTGGAAATCAATAATGTCATTTTGGAATATTTTCCTCGAAGACTATATTTCGCCTCCATTGTTCCCGGCTTTTTCGACTTATGGATTTGTTTTCGTTTTTCCTTTTATTATCATAAATGGACAAAATTACATTTTCTATCATGTTTATTTCAGCTTTAATCATCATTCCCAACATCTCATTATCATTATCATTATTATCTCTTATTATCATCATTATCACATCATTATATCCAATCATTATCATCATTATTATCATTATTATTGCAATTATTGGAGTTTATTATTGCAATATCATTGCAATAATAATAACAAATAATAACGATTTTAATAATAATTATTTATATCATTATTCTAATTATTCTCGATATTCATGTAAATTATTAGAGTTATAAGTTGTTTTGTAATTCATCCCATAGTTAATATAATAATAATAATTATAATAAAACCAACAAATAATAAATAACAATATAATATTACTATTAGTATTATTAAGTTATCAATTATTATCATCAGTAAAAAAAAAAAAGTATATTATACAAGCTATATATATCTTTTTGTAATCAACCAATCATAAAAGTATATAATGATGGTATGCATGATGATGATAAAATAATAATAATAATAATAATAATAATAATAATAACAACAACTAATAAAAATAATAACAATATATGGAGAATAATAATAGTACAACAATAATAATAATCATCATAATATTACTACTAATATAATGGAAATGATAATAATAATACTCATAAGAATAATACTAGTATTATAATAATGATACTAATAATAATATATAATAATAATAATGATTAATAATAATAATAATAATAATAATAAATGATATTAATAGTAATAATAATAATAATGATGATAATGATAATACATCATCATAATAATAATCATAATAAATTAATATAATAATACTAACTCAACATACTAATACTAATAATAACAACAATAATACTAATAATAATAACAATAATAATTTCTCCATGTATATCACATTATTTTCATGATGATACATTATGATCATTACCATAATAAGCTGCAAAATCATCATAGAATAGAAAACAAATCTTATTTGGAGGTATACTCTGAAAATGCTATATTTCCGCTAGATTTTGCCGCTTACCTTTTTGCTTTTGTTTTTTTCCCTTTTTTTAATTATAAAATTGACAAAGTTTACTGTTATTATCATATTATCAATCCTTTTCTCTCAAAATTATTATCATCGTTATCATCATTATTCTCATCATTATTCATCATTTTATCATCCCTTATCACATTATTTGCAATTATCATCATTATTACCATTATTATCGCATTTATTGCAGTTTTATAAATGTGCCTTTTTCTAATTATATTTAATATAACAACCATCAACAATATAAGAACAATAATAAGAACAATAATACTTATTTTAACTAATTATTCATATCCATTATTCTAATTATTATCGTATTTTTGTCATTAATTAGTTATAAATAATAATAAACCTATATACAAATACAAAAAAAACTAGATATATAGAGATATATATATATATATATATATATATATATATATATATTATATATATATATATTATTATATATATATATATATATGTAGATATGTATATATGTATATATATTAGTCATATATATAGTTTTTTATTGTATTTTGTAATATAGTTATTATATATAACTATAATTACAAAAATATCGTAATAATTAGAATAATGATATGAATATTGTATAAAATAGTTATTAATTGTTCTTATTATTGTTCTTCTATTGTTGATGTTGTATGATTAATATAATTAGAAAACAGGCACATTATAACGCAATAAATGCGATAATCATGGTAATAATAATGAGATTGCAATATGATTGATAAGGAATGATATAATGATGATAATATGATAATAATGATGATAACGGATGATATAATGATGAGAAGGATGATAATAATGTAATAACAATAACTTTGTCCATTTATATAAAAAGGGAAAAAAAAACAAAAGCCAAAGAAGCGGCAAAATCTAAGCGAAATATAGCATTTTCAGAGTATACTCCAAAAAGATTTTTTTTTCTATTTCTATGATGATTTTGCGTTATTGGTAATTATCATAATTGTATTCATCATGAAAATAATGATGAATATACATGAGAATTATTATTGTTATTATTATTATTATTATTGTTGTTATTATATTTTATTATTATTATTAGTATTATTATTATATATTAATATTATTATTTATTATTATTATTATTATATTATTCTTATCATTATTATTAATACTATTATTATTATTGTTATTATTATTTTATATTTTTATTTTTATTTTTTTTATCTCATCATCATCATTATTATTTTTTTATGATTAGTTTTATTAAAAAGAATTATTAGCTGTAAAAATATACTTTGATGAAAAATGTAATAAAAAATTTAAAAGTAATTATTATATTGTTATTATTATTGTTTTTTTTTTTATTATCATTATTATTATTAATATTTTGGTATGATTACAAAAAAAAATTTTAACTCTAAAAATTACATGAATTCGAAATAATTAGAATAATGATAAAAAATTATTTTAAAAGTATTATTGTTTTATTATTTCAATGATTGCCCAAAAACTCCAATAAATTTCAATAATAATGAAATAATGAGATAATGATTTATATAATGGAAAGATGAAATAATGAGATAATAATGATAAAGATAATGAAATGTTGGGAAAGATGATAAAAAAGAAATAAACATGATAGAAAAAAGTAATTTTTCCCTTTATGATAATAAAAAGGAAAAAGAAAAAAAAACCCATAATCGAAAAAGCGGGGGGAAAAGAAGCGAAATATAGTTTTCGAGAAAAAATTTTCCCAAAAAGACATTTATTCGATTTCAAAAGATGATTTTTCCAAATTTTAGTGAATTATATAATTAATTACATGACAATAATGATGATTCAATGAGAACTATAAAAAAAACGTTTTTCGATTTAAGATGATTTTTCAATTATCAGGGTAATTATATAATTGTATTTAACAAGACAATAATGATGATATAAAG